>NC_142814.1:148478-356033 GCF_049724085.1 Artemia sp. Qi Xiang Cuo
CTTGTGTCTTCCTTTTTGTTTACCGATTCAATTTTAGTCGTGGAGATGTTAAGGGTAATTTTCCGGGGTAAATTTTCGCCAGGATTGAATTCGCCAGGATATTTCTATGGGAAGGGGTTTTTTCCGTTGAGGAGGAGCCAGGTATCCTGGCGTTATTTAAAAAACGATCAGAAATTAAATAAAAAGAAGTTTTTTTTCAACTGAAAATAAGGAGCAACATTAAAATTTAAATCGAACAGAAATTATTCCGTATGAGGGGAGTTGCCTCTTCCCCAGCACCACACTCTTTACGCTAAAGTTTGAACTTTGTCCCAATTCTTTAAAAACAACTCCTGAAACACAAGAGTCGGTTGATTAGAACGATAAGCAACTTTTTTTTAAAGGGCCAAATAACTGTAGCGTGAAGAGACAGGTGTTGAAGAGGGGGCAACCCCCCTAATATACGTAATAATTTCTGTTCGTTTGAGTTTCAGTGTTCCTCCTTACTTTCATTTGGAAAAAAACTTGTTTTTTTAACTTATTGAAGCTTAGAGACAAACATTTTTCTAAAGGCAATGGAAAAAATATGTCAATTAAAGTAAAAGCATATAAAAATGAAAAAAAGTTATTAATTACAAAAAAAAATACACAAAACAATTGCCTACTTACAAGAACTAAGATATAAATTCCCAGCAATCCACTCTGCTTAGCAATGCCGAAGCGTTGGACAAATATTTTTTTTAACAATATTGACAGTTTTGAACTTGGTTATCAAACACCAAAATATTTAATGCCTTTAGACTCAATTGTTTATAAAAAGTAACACATTATCAAAGTAGTTTGTTCAAAGTAAAACATTAAAACAAAAATTAAGAAAATCAAGTAAAATGTTTTAATTCAACATTTTTAAGAATACCAAACACCAATATATTATACACCTTTATGCTTCAGAACTGTACAAAATTAAATCTTTTTCAAAGTGACAACTAGATAAATACAATCACTTCTGGAAAAAAAATGAGGAACACAAAAAAATGTATCCGTTCAGGGGGAAAATACAAAAATTCCCAGCATTCCGTTCAGGGGAAACATTTCTGATTACAGTGGCTTCATAAATCAGCTCAAGGGTGCTCTTGCAATGCAAGAAAAAGTGGACTTCATATTTTTACCGAAATTGCCCCTTATTAAGTTGTTTTCCTTGTGTTTTCTACAATTAAACGAACTTTCTTGTGTACTAATAGCTGCACTAATTACTAATAAACAAATACATATTAGGATCACCATAAAAGCTGATTCTTTGATTGAATGTTATCAATACTTAGGTTCTTACACTTTTGTTATTGACAAGGATAGTTATTTACTTACCATTCACTACTACTGAAGAATTTGATTTTTTTTTTTTTTTTTTTTTTTTTTTTTTTTTTTATTCAAACCAAATCAAACAGAAAAAGTGTTTGTGGAAAGCTGGAAACGGGTCACTCAGTGACAAATTAGAACTTATAATTTTCTTTATCAAGAGTCAAAATCTATTGGCAGGCAGCCGTAAATGGGGCAACACACATTTTTTCCATGTTTTTTACCTATTCTGCTCATTTTCCTTCGGTTTCCTTATAATTACTTTATAGTCCCAAATTTCCAGGGGGACGCATGGCCCCCCTCTTCTCCCCCCCCCTGCTGGTGCACATGATATTTATCCCTCTATCTAGTGAGGTTTTGTGCAGAAAAAATATTCCCCAAGGCTCAAATATCACTTGCGGTAACTTTTTGTTTTAATAATAACTTTTTTGACGCATATTGAATGAGCCTCTAAGCATATACTCAGAGATTCAGTATTCTTTCCATTTTTTTAAATCAGGTGTTGCACAGGTCATCCCAAACCCAAACGGCATCTATTTTGAAGCTGAGATTCTATGAGTTAGAGCTAAGAATTCATAGCCATATCTGTAATATCTCTTTTCATATATTTAATGACAATGCATATCATATTAAGCACATCTTCCAGATTCAAAAGTATCTTATTTTCACCTTAGATGTTCCAATTTTAATCTTTCTGCAACAAAAGTTGGTACAAACCAAAATTCTTTTCTCATTTGGATATAGTCTGAACATCTTTGTTATGCGAGTTACTAGTATCAGTTGTGTCAAGTCCCCACAAACCCTCATTCTTCAGGAAATGTGAATCATTTAGTGCTATTGCGCTGCCTAGGTAAAGAGAGATGTTTACATAATTTCACAGAAGGAGTTTAAGCACTATTTTTAAGCACATATTTAAGCACTTTTCACAGAAGGAGTTGTCGTAAAAACATACGACGGAGCTCATTTGACTGAATATTGAAAGTTCTAGTGCCCTTTCAAATAATCAAAAGTAATAAGAGGGCAATCAGCTCCTCCCCAACGCCAATAAACTCCCCAAACATATCCAATCAAAATTTTGAGATGGTCCTTTTGTTCAACATAGTTGAAAGGTCTAGGAAAAGAATATGAAAAAAGAAAAGTACAGAACAGGGAAGATAGTGAATGAAAAGTTACTAAAGATTCAATGTCTGAACAAAATGTTGGCTCTCAATGGAAGCAATGTAAAGTATATATGATCTATGAAGATCATAATTTGGAATGTTCAGTCATTACTAAAAATGAAAGGTTGAATTGGTTTGGTAGCTTTTGGACAAAAATGTTTTGAGAACAAAACAAGGTTTACATAGCTAAACCCATTAATTACGACGTTAGTAAGAAATTTAAGGAGGCTCATTCTTGGCCCTTCTTGTCTAAAAGGAACCCTAATATATAATTTGAAACTTAGGGGAAGATAGTAAAATTATCGAAGCAAATGTTATAAGTGCAATTAGTATTGACGAATTCCAAGTAAAGAAAAGTTCTGAACAGGCAGTAAAGGACGGTATCTATCCATCACAAGATCCGATCCATCTGGAAGCCTTGATTTGATTGGAAGCTAAAAAATCACTTAACTTTGCAAAGAGAAAGCAATATGCAGATAAAATTTTGGATGGTCTCCCGTAACTCCAATCACACTAATCTAGAACCTAGGACCAGAAAATATACTTGTTTACATGGGAGAATCTTTCCATGGAGGAATTTTTCATGGGGGAAGGGAATTTTCCATGAAGGGGGTGCCCGATTTCCTGGCATTGTTTAAAAAACCACCAGAGATAGAATTCAAAAAACAAGTTTTTTCAACAGAAAGTAAGGAGCAACATTAAAACTTATAACGAACAGAAATTATTACGAACCCTTCGTCAGCGACGAAGGGGCTATTAACTTCGATGCATTGAGATAAAAGACCTCATGGGATGATTAGATGCGGTGTTACATTATACTGACGCTTTCTACGAGGGTATCAAAACTAAGTGGTGTATCTATTTGCCTGTAAACCATCTTTATTGTCTTGGCAAAGCAGAATGTTTTTGTTTCAAATAAAATAGCTAATTTTTAAATCTAACACCTACAGCTTACAATATTATTCTATCCAACACGCCTCACAAACAGATTTTTAACCCTTAGCAACTCGTGCACACCTCGTAAAGACTTCTCTGCACTTTCCTGAAGCCCCTGCTGATTCCAGGTGGGAATCAAAGGTCAAGCTAAGCTTGTATACCTCCATGGCAGTGATGGTAGTTAAAGGCAATGAGGCTCGATCTTCCGTCCCTGGGCAGCAGAGGAAATCCGTCAACGCACCTCAAAGTGGTGGAAGGGTGTAAACACCACTGAGCTCCACGCCGAGCGATTTGGTGGCCAACACGCTCTGGGTGAACCGCAAGACTGGGGACCTTGCGGTCAACACTATTCCCAAGAAACATCGATGGATCTGAGACTTAGAAGAAAAGTTGTAACGGCTACGGCGTCCCCGGCAAGCGACGCGGCCCCGGTATTGGCGCGGGTGTCGAGAAGTAAACAAGCCAACCATACTACGGCGTTCCCGGCTGGCGATGCGACTTCGAATATGGCGGTGAAGTCGAAAAATCCTTTTCACGCCATAAATCTAGGAAAACCTGCTACAGTCTTTAAACAGGCAAAATCTAGAATAAATGTGGGATGCTAGAATGTAAGATCCGTCAAACTAGAAACCACGCAAGCTTTTTTTGTCCATGAGATGGAGAAGTACAACATAGACGTACTTTGCATATCCAAGACCAGAATTTCCGGTTCTGGCTCCATAGTTATTACGGCTCCTGAAACGCTACATCAGTTCCATTTTTTCTACTCCGGAGTAGAGGATAATTCGGGACTCCATGGAGTTGGTTTCATCATGAACCAAAGAACCAGAAATGCTCTCCTAGAATGGGAATCAGTCTCTTGTAGACTTTCCAGAACTACACTAAAAGGAAACCCCGCAAATGTGTCGATAATTTCTACCTATGCCCCCGCCCGTGATGCCGCTGATACGACCAAGGATGATTTCTACGGCGAGCTCCAATAGCTGTCTTCTTCTGTTGCCGCACGTGATTACTTGATTGTTGCTGGAGTCTTCAACGCAAGAGTTGGTCCGTCTGACCAAACCACAAGACAAGTCCTGGGAAAATTTGGACAAGGTCAGAGATGCGAGAATGGCCAAAGGTTGGTAAACTACGCCTTGATGAACCACCTTTTTGTCAACAATACCATATTTCAGCACAAACCTAGCCACCTTTTAACTTGGCATTCAAATGACGGTGTCACTAAGGCTCAAATAGACTTAATTCTCGTACACCAGCGCTGGAGAAGCTCCGTACAGGACTCTCGCTCTTACAACGGCGCGGAAACAGGCTCGCAGTCTGGGTCTTACCACAGGCTTGTTGTTGCAAAAATTTTGCTACGTCTTGCAACTCGGAGAAAAAACAAGCCCAAGGCCAGATTCGACATTGGTGAGCTCCAAGACAAAGAAGTTTGGCAGGCCCTCAATTTGCAACTGACTAACTGATTTGACGCCCTCAGTTCTGATGAAAACCCATCCCCCAAGAAGAGATGGGAGACCTTTAAAAAAGTGATGACAGAGACTGCCGATGAGATCCTAGTCCTAGCAAAAATCAAACGACAGCACTGGATTACCGCTAGAGCCCTGTCAATAGTCGGTGAGCAAAGACAAAAGATGGGCGGCCCTAAAGAAAGAACAAAAGAGCTACGCAGACAGGTAAAACGCTCTGTTCGTCTGGACCGCCGCCAAATGTGGAAAGATGCTGCCGTGTCATTAGAGAAAGCAGCATGCTCACATGATACCCGCAAGCTTTACCAGATCCTGAAAGAATCCGTTGGTAAGAAAGCTGCTGTCTCAGAAATAGTCAAAGACAGATCAGGAAAAATCATCAGTTGTCAGAAGAAGCGATCAGCAAGATGGTAGGATCACTTTCAGATCCTCCTAAACCCATCCCCATCATCTGCTCCTGATGCTTTCCCACCTGCCGTCCCTAAAGAACCCTACGATGTCGAGCTGGATACACCAACCAGAGCCGAAATACTAAAAGCGATCAAGACCCTGAAGAACCACAAAGCCCCAGATGAAGACGGCCTCCCCCCGGAAGTGTACAAACAATGCCCTGAGGTCACTGCTGAACAGCTCCATGGCATTCTTGAAGAAGTGTGGAGGACCAATTCTTTCCCAAAAGATTGGAAGACATCAGTCATTCTCCTTTTCTATAAGAAAGGAGATAAAACCGAATGCAAAAATTACCGCGGAATAAGTTTTATAGACATTGCGGTCAAAATATTTGGGATCATACTCTTGAACCGCTTCAAAGGGGCAAGGAAGGAAAGAACCCGATGAAATCAAGCCGGCTTTCGGCCAGGTAGAGGCTGTACTGATAATATCTTTGTTTTTCGCCTCATTATCCAGCAGTTTGGAAGGCACAATCTATCCCTGATCTTGATGTTTCTGGACTTCATTGCCGCCTTCGACTCTCTCACTCACCAGAAACTTTGGAAGATCCTAGAGAATGACGGAAGGCCGCTGAAGTTTGTTGAACTGATGAAGGAATACTATGACGCGTCAGTGAGCCGAGTTTGAGTCTGTGGCAAAGAAACTGAAGAATTCCTGGTTGAGTTTGGAGTAAAACAAGGGTGCGTCCTCTCTCCGACTCTGTTCAATTACTGCGTCGATTGGGTGCTTGAAAAAGCACTGTCGTCCTATCCAGGAGTTCAGATCAGAAAAAATCTTTCACTGACTGACCTCGATTATACGGATGATGTTGGCCTCCTGTCAGACCCCGTAGAAGCTCAAAGCATGCTTGACAACGTGGTGGCCTGGGCAGACCTGAACGCCTTGAAAGTCAGCACAGAGAAAACAAAATTCATGGCTATTAACCACGACACAGGACCATTCACACTAACTGTCAACCAAGTTCAGCTGGAAAAAGTCAACCGTTTCACATACCTAGGCTCCCAGATATGTACTGACGGATCTTCCAACGATGATATCCAACAGAGAATACAGAAAGCGCAGACAGTCTTTGCCTCCCTTCGGAAACCCTTATGGAATCGCCGCGAAGTCAGTGTCGGAACGAAAGTTTGAATCTACATGGCACTAGTCCGCACCGTTTTTCCTGATGGATGTGAAACATGTTCTATAAAACTACAGCATGAGAATACACTGAAGGTGTTTGAGCATACCTATCTGCGAAAAATTCTCAAAATACAGCTGCGTGGGCCGTATCTCCAACGCGGATCTACGTCAAATGTGTAATATTCAGAGAGATGTTGCGCTCACTATTAAAGAACGCCGTTTGAAATGGTTGGGCCATGTATTACGGAAACCGCCAGAGTACCTGCCTCGCCAAATACTTCTAGTCGAGCCTATTAGCTCTTGGAAGAGACGCCAAGAAGGACAGAGGAAAAACTGGTGGAACCTGGCCAAGTTAGACCTTGAACCTATCGGGGGTCTCAGAAAGTTCGGACACAGATGGTCAACTCAGTGGCTCGCTTTTGCAGAGCAGCTGGCAGAAGATCGCTCAACATGGTCCAAGAAGGTCTCCAAGATCATCGATGCCGTTCGAGGTGGAAACGCCTGATTCCCGCCACAAGTACAAGTAAGTAAGTACACTAAACTTATGTCCACCTCGTATATTTTTCATTTTCAAAGAAAGTCGGTTAATATACCTCGCATAAAGCAAATGAAAGCCGTGCGTATTTTGTAGGAGCTGTTTATACCGCTTCAAATTGCTGATGGTAATTATTAGGGTACAATAGTATAGTATTAGGGCAAAATACTTTAGGGAAGATCAGTGATGGATCCAAAAGTGGAAACCAAAAGTGATATTTAGAAATGACCAAAAGCTTCAATAATCGATTTTGGCAGGATACCGTGCAACATCAGTATCTGTATAAGCAAAAAATTCAAAAAGTTCGTTGACCAACCGTAATCGGTTAAACACGTTTGGATTGGGGAATCTCCATTTGTACAAATATTCAGAAAACCGTTCAAATTGAAAATAAACCGGTTAAGTACGTTTGGAATTCCACTAAAGATCATATCCTATTGGTTCCCTACAGATAGCGGGGAGGAGCAATTGAAATTCCGGGTAATGGGTGCCGTCAGACGTATTAAGGGTCTATGGCGAGACCTATAGAATCCCCGAGTGAATTGGCTGGAAATTTTCTGTCGGATCTACCACTGCTCTGCCCTAAACTATTTTGCCTTAATGCTTTTCTCTTGATCAATTTAGCATCCCCGTCATCATTCCCTTGAAGTTTCAACTTTGTATAAAATAAGCCACTTCTAAGACATTGCACATGCACCTTTTTAACAACTAGTATGCACGTAGCGTATTTTGATGTACTTCAAATTTCCCCCCAAAGTTTCCTGAAATTTTGACCTTAATATCCTTAGCTTTATTAGTAGTTAGAAAGCCAGCAGTAGTTTTAGAAATAGTATAATTAGTTGTGATGATAGCAGTTGTAGTAATAGTGGAAGCAGTCATGTGTACATACTAACTTTTGGTCAATGGACCATCGCTTTGTCACTCCCTGAAAGTTCCAACCTAACACCCTAAGTCATTCCTGAGTTATATCCTTTTGATACCCAAAATACACAAAGAATGTTATGATTTAATTCAATGCTCCCCAGGGGCACCAGCAGGGGGGACAGGGGGCTGGCATATTGGCCCCTTCCTGGAAATTGGAGACTATAAATTAATTATAAGGGAACCAAAGGAAAGAGAGCAGCATAGGGAAAAACCATAGGAAAAATGTGTGTCGCCCATTGTTGGCTGCCCGCCAATAGATTTTGACCCCTAATAAGATAAGATAAGATTTATTCTTCAATAAATACACATACAATATGACATGGTACTATTCCCCCAAATGCTCATTGGGCTGCAAGGAAGGGGGAAGACAAGTGAGTTACTTACTCAGAGAAGAAAAACAAAACAAAATTTAAAATGATCACATACTCACAGACAGAAGAGCAAAAAGGAAAAGAAAAGAAAATATAAATAAAATAAAACTATAGAAAACAGAACTAAATAGAATAAATAGACTGAATTAATTAAGAAGATTAATTAGACTCCAAAAAATAAGAAAAAAGTAAGAAAAATAAATACATACATAAAAATAACTTCTAAGAAGCCAAAGAATTTTAATAATTTTCTTAAACAAACCGAATGAGTGGCACCCTCAAGCTGATTCAGGCAACTTATTCCAAACAATATGACTCGCCATTATTGGATTAAAATCTGACCTTACACAAGGAGTAAATGGAACTTGAACATGATTTTTCATATTGCGAAGATTATAAATTTTCTGATCAGAGGTAAAAGATAGCGTAACACTCAGGGGCCGGGAGACTACTACTACTACTACTAACAACTCACCGCAGAACCAAGCTGCCTGAGGCCAACACAGCTAAGCACGCTCCTCCTCCATCCCAGTCTATTCAAAGCCTCCCTTTTTACACCCTCCCACGAAGTTTCTATTTCCTTTAAATCTTTGTTTATGACGCCCTCCCACCCCAGACGAGGACGACCTGTTTTCCGTTTAGCCCTAGAAAGTTGGCCGAAAAGAACAATCTTCGGCTATCTGTCATCCTTCATCCGCACAACGTGTCCTTGCCATCTCAACCTTTCTTTCATTATAGCCCTAGAGAGAGGTATTGAACCACATTTTTCGTATAGCCTATTGTTGGAAATACGGTCAGTCAGCCGGGTACACAGAACAATCCTTAAGCAATTTCTCTGGAAAACATCTAGCAAATCTTCATCCGCTTTTCAAAGCTCCCATGCTTCAAGGCCTTATTTGACTATTGTCATCACTGTAGCTTCTAATATTCTAATCTTGGTTTGCAGACTTATCTTCCTATTCTTCCAAACTTTTTTTATTGTGAAAAAAACCATGAGTCTTGGCTATTCGACATTTAACATCTTCACTTCTCCCACCTTCTTTGCTAATAATACTACCGAGGTAAGTGAAGCTGCCTACTTGATCAATCTTTTCATTTCCCAACGTCACCTTTTCATCTTCACTTATTCCTAGCCTTAGTGTTTTAGTATTCTTAGCATTAATTTTCAAACCTATTCTAGTGTAAAGATTGTCGCTAGGCTTACGCAAGTTAGACATCAGTGTATTTCATGTTTGTAGTGTTTTATTACTTTAAGGATATATTTTTGGTATTTACTGTATGTTCCACTTCAAAGGTATATTTTGACATGTGATGTTTTTGTACTTGTTTCTGCCTTCTTTTCTATTCAAGGTAGTGGATCATCATGATCAAAACCTACCAGCCAATGAGAGGCTACTTTTGGGGTCATGGAACCAGAATTCTATGCTTGGGCCTTGGAAGATAAGAAGTGGGAAGGACAGCTTGTGAATAATTCAGCTTTGAGAACCAACACTGACAAGTGGTTAGAGGAACACTGCTGGGAGAGTTCGAGCAACCTCCACCTTTCTATAATATACGGTGAGCTGGGAGAGTTTAAAAATAACCTCCACATCAACTGCCGTTGGAGAAATCCAGTAACCTCCACTAGCCAAATATAGACGGCGAGCTTGGAGAGTGCAGCAGCAACCTCCAAATCAACTGTGCCAGTCGGTGCAAGTTGACTATAGCTCGGATTCTCTACGGCTTCAAGAAGACTGTTCACGAGTGTACCCTTCTATTGTATTTTGTTTATTTGTTTATTAAAGTAGTTCTAGCAACATCTTGAGTAGATACGAACTCTGCCTACTACGCTACCCAAGGTCTTGTCCACGTGGAGGCTTGATCTGCCCCACTGGGGGACGAATAAGACGGTATTTCCTTAGAGAAATATACCACACTTCCCATTGGTCGCAGCTGTTCATGGTGTTGTTGACTACTTTTTAGAAAATCTTTTCTAATAATTCGTTGAGCTGTCTCTATTTCCTATTCTTAAATTTAAAACCATGCCGGCCGACTTGGAGGCCCACGTTAAAGACCTTGAAGCTAGGCTAGCAAATGCAGAGGCTCGTCTGTCATCGCAGAGAGTTAGTTCTGATATTTACCAACCAACTCCTCCTATGCCTGTTAATTATTATATAGAACTATGTCCACCAATCCCTATACTTTCGAATCCAGCCGATATTTATTCATGGATTTTAACTCTAAAACAAATACAAAAGAGTCAGTGGAAGGGGGACGCCTTAATGGTGTCTCAGGCTATCTGTTACACCAGGGGGGAAGATTCAGAGATTTCTGTATAATGTTTATCTGGACAGTATCAAAAATCTTTTAGACCTCGAAAGAACCTTTAAAATAGCCTTTTGCCCAAAAAAAAGTGTAAGACAAAAATTAGAAGAATTGGTTAGAGAAAAACAGAAGGAGAACGAATTAGTCTCTCAATTTTATTCTAGAATAGTTGGTAAGGCGAAGGATTATTGCAAGCCAGCCGACAAAAATAACGCCATTAGTCTCATATCAAACATTTTTAAAAGTGGCTTAAAAACTGGTATCGCGTGCCAAGTAATGGAACAAGCATCACCAGATTGCGATAATGATGAACTACTAGAACTAGCTAGGAAATTTGAAACAATTGATTTAACATTTTGTAGTCCTAAGGAACTTTTAACTGCAGCAGTCAGCAGTCAAAACATTAACCATGATATGTCACAAAGCTGAACTCCCTTTGTGTCAAGATCAACTAGTGTAATTATTTCAGGAATAATTTTAGTGGTAGAATTAACGCTCGTATAAAATGTTGGAATTGCACGGGTCCAAATAGACAATCTGAATGTAAGGAATCTACAACGTGTATCCGCTGTGGTGAAATAGGGCACAAATCGAAATTTTGTTTAGCTCCAGTGCCTACAAATCTACCACAAGCAAACCCAAAAAACTACATTATTCGACTTTACCGGAGGCCGAGTCATCCTAATGCGAAGTCCTCCAATAAATAATATTTCTTCTGTGAACCATTCTGATTTACAAATTTGTTATTTGAGTATACCAGAATCAACCTCCTATGTCTCACTTCCATTTATGTATGATGTAAAATGGTGCGAATCTATCAAAATTTTGGCATTTATTGATACCGGTTGTCAAAGGTCGCTATTATCGGAAAATTTATTCTACAGCCTTCCTGAGCAAATACGAAAGAAAATTAAAACCTCATTTTCAGCTGTAAAATCCTTGAGTCGAAATATTTTTGATTTGAGGAAAATCAAAATTCTAGTTGCTATACCTGACTGAGTAAAACAAAGGAAAATTCATTGGGAATTTCTCGTTATTAGTGAACTTAAGTTTCCTCTAATAGTAGGCTATAATTTCTTAAGTTGCTTGGAAATTTCTCTTGATACCCGTCAAAACCAAATCAGTTTAGGCTCTAATAGTCCACCTAAAGAAAATTATAGTGCATTTTTTGCCGAAAATACTGGTAATGCTTGTACAGGAAATGTATATGTAGCTAAACAGATAACCATTTCATCATACTCTTTTAGAATAATCAAAGTGAAACCGCAATCTAATAACCAAAATCCTGTAGCTCATGGGGATTGTCTGGTGTTCACGCCTTCACCAGCGTGGTCAATCTGTGTTTCAGAGTCAATCAGTGAAGTGTCTCATTCCTCATTTCCCTTTGTATTTTTTAACCACACGCAATATCAAGTCAAGGAGGCACACCTGTGCCTCTATAAAGAGGCGACCCACCACAATGTTAAGCGATTTCAGGTCCTAGAGGTCGCAGAGAGACGGCAGTAATCGCATTTTGTAGCCCAAGCTCAATGAAATTTAGAGGTTAAGCTTTCCTAGGGCCCGGGAGCTTATCCTCGAAATTTCAGCTCAATCCGATCCCTCCTTCCCTGTTTTCAAAAAACCAAATATAGCCACTTAAAATTCATCATTTCTTTTTTTTTAGCCTCGCTTACAGGTCAAAGTTGGCAACGGATCCGGGTGAATGAGGACTCATTCGAAGCAGAATTCGACCTGTTAGGGCCTTTTGATTTTTTCAGAACGAACAAATCATCTCCCGAATTTAAATTTACAAAAAACCTCGTTTTCCTATAAGAGCCCGCTATAAGCGGGCTAGCCCGCGAAAACGTGGGTTCGTTTTCCTATAAGAGCCCGCAAGCGATTTCCGGTCCTAGCGGTCGCAGAAAGACAGCGGTAATCGCATTTTGTAGCCCAAGCTGAAACTAAGAAATGTGCAAAATTTCAGCCTCCTCCGACTTAATCAAGGACGCAAAATTGTGCCACTATCCAGAGGCGACCCACCCCAAGGTTAAGCGATTTCAGGTCCTAGCGGTCGCAAAGAGACGGCAGTAATCGCATTTTGTAGCCCAAGCTCAAACTAAGAAACTCGCAAAATTCGATCCTCCTCCGACTTTGTCTTCATGGGGTAAACTGGGCCAGAATTTTCGACCCTCCCACCACAGCCCCCCTTTGACGTTGTCCGATTGGACTGAAATTTAGAGGTTAAGCTTTCCTAGGGCCCGGGAGCTTGTCCTCGAAATTTCAGCTCAATCCGATCACTCCTTCCCTGTTTTCAAAAAACCAAATATAGCCACATATAGCCAAATATAGCCAAATATAGCCAAATATAGCCACGCCTACAGGCCACAGTTGGCAACTGATCCGGGTGAATGAGGACTCATTCAAAGCAGAATTCGACCTGTTAGGGCCTTTTGATATTTTCAGACCGAAAAAATTATCCCCCGAATTTACATTTACGAAAAACCTTGTTCTCCTATATTAGCCCATGTTAATTTTTCCCACCACACTCCCCCTTTAACGTTGTTTGACCGGGCTGAAATTTAGAGGATGAGCTTTCCTGGCGCCTGGGAGCTTATCCTCGAAATTTCATCTCAATCTGATCACTCCTTCCCTGTTTTCCAAAAACCAAATATCAAGTTTTGTGGGAATTTGCTTTGCGAAAATAGATTCCATTTACTAAAAAACAATTACAATTGTGTCTCATTAGTCCAGCGGTTGATACTTCAGACTGCCAGGCGGAAAATCCGGGTTCGATTCACCGTCAGAGCAAGTTTTTTATATACTGAATTTAAACTTTAAGAAAGAAACTCAGTTTCTTTTTTAAGTTATTTGAAAAAATTACGTTTTCTAAAGAGTTAAAGAGGCTGAGTTACAAGGTCGACCCTTAAAACGTACAGGGATTAGGAGGCACAGTTGGGGGGGCTGTCAAAGAGGCTGAGTCACAAGTTCGAACCTTAAAACGTACAGGGATTGGGAGGCACCCTGTACGACGTGATTTGAGTATTCATGAATTAAAAGCCTTAACACAAGTATGTTCAAGAGCGGGGGTTTGGGGGGCGGCAGCCCCCCAACTTTAACTCCTGACACGATCAGCTAACAGTTAGTCAAGCAATAATAAGTAATAAACTGTACAAAAACGTGCAGAAATTATTTGAAAAAAACTACGTTTTCTAAAGAGTTAAAGAGGCTGAGTTACAAGGTCGAACCTTAAAACTTACAGGGATTAGGAGGCACAGTTGGGAGGCTGCCACCCCCCAAACCCCCCGCTTTCGCAGCCTTTAAATAAAAAAAAAAAGTTTTTTAAACTGAAAGTAAGGAGCGACATTAAATCTTAAAACGAACAGAAATTATTCCGTATATTAAAGGGGCTGTGCCCTCCTCAACGCCTCGCTCTTTACGCTAAAGTTTTTACTGTTTAAAAAAAAAGAGTTGTGAGAAAGTCAAACTTTAGCGTAAAGAGTGAGGCGTTGAGGAGGGCACAGCCCCTTTCATATACGGAACAATTTCTGTTCGTTTTAAGATTTAATGTCGCTCCTTACTTTCAGGTAAAAAAACTTTTTTTTTATTTAAAGGCTGCGAAAGCGGGGGTTTGGGGGCGGCAGCCCCCGACTGTGCCTCCTAATTCCTGTACGTTTTAAGGTTCGACCTTGTAACTCAGCCTCTTTAACTCTTTAGAAAACGTAGTTTTTTTCAAATAATAACCTTATTAAGAGGTATATTTATGGAACATTTTGAGCTTGTTCCAGAAGACTTAGCCTCAAGCTCTGGGTTAATTGCAGCCCGTACTGAAAAAGAATTTTCCCAAAGCAGTAGAAATCAGGCAGATTTAAAAACCGAATGGCTTAATGATGCATTTTTAAAACATATCAAAACTGGAGAATTAGCGGATGAGAATATTGAGAAATATAAAACGTTTATTTGTAAATATAAAGATGTATTCGCTCCCACTGCTTACGATGCTGGTGGTAATAACTTAGATGGGTTTGTCGTTCCAATTGATGAAACAGTTCCAATTAAAAGCAAAACACAATTCCCATTAGGCTACCATTTTTAATAAAGGAAGTAATAATGAAGTATGTTAGGGAAATTTTTCGAGCTAAGATTATTGAAGTGGGTTGATTACCATTCAACTCATCTGTTTTTGTCATTGGCAAACCTAATAAAGATAGCAAAATCCTACCAAAACATCTTTGGAACGACGAAAACAGTAGGTTCTTAATTGATCTTAGAGAAGTCAATAAAGGTATCAAAGATAACCAATAGGAAATTTACAGAATTGAAGAAGTTATAACTGATGTGGCAGGGAAAAACAATTTTCGACATTAGAGATCAAACACTCCTTTAATGCATGCAATTTATCCGAAGAAAGTCAGCAATTAGTTTTTTTTTTCAATGTTAAATGTATGCCATACCGATTTTTGGAAGCACCAATGGGAGCTAAAAGCAGCCCTAGGCAATTTCTCTGATTTTCTGAGTTGGTACGTAGATGACCTAACAATACATACAAAAAGCGAAAATTTTGAAAATCCTTTGAGACATTTAGGATACGTGAATTCAACCTTAAACTCAATTTATCAAAATGCTGTTTTTCGCAAATTCAGTCAATCTGATAGGATTCAAAGTCTCACCCGAAGGGATTTCTCCTCAGGAATCAAAGGTTGAAGCGGTTAGGGCGAAGACACCGCCTAAGGACGTTTCAGACGTTCGTAGTTTCCTAGGCATGACTTCGTTTTTACAAAGTTTTAAACTTAACTACGCAGAAATTTCATATCCTTTAGTTCGCCTCGCAAAAATGTCCCACCGAAATGGAGGCTTTTGAAAAAAAAATCCGAACATACAAATCCACACACAATTCTACTCCGTTTTCCATCGAAATCAGAAGATTTTCATTTGTTCACAGATGCTAGCATGAAAGCAATTAGCGCTCTACTTTCTGTAAAATGCAAAACCACAGATCACTTTCAAACAGTTGCAAACTATTCTAAAATTCTCAGTGGACCTGCATCTAGATATGACAATCATAATAGAGAATTACTCGCACTTTACTCCGTGATTAAACATTTTCAAAAAACCTTTCTATAGTCCGCTCATACACATTGCCATACAAATTGCAGGGCTCTATCTTATTTAAAGAGAGCTAAAGACGTAAATAGCAAGCTATACCGTATTGCAGTTTTAATAGACAGTGAGTAATTTACCTTTCATCAAATTCCTGGAGTTAAAAATCCCAGCGACTATTTGAGCCAGACAGAAAAGTAAATCTTGATTAATTGGAACAAGAATTTGACTGCCTTCAAGGGGAATATGTTGATTTTATTGGACTAGGTGAAAAGAAACTCAGACAGGCTCAAAAGCACGATAAAGAAATAAAAGCAGCGTATAAATTTTTGGAAACTATACCCGGAAAACGATTTGATATCGGGAAATGGAGTCTCAGGACTCGGGCCCAAATTATGCAATCTGTACTAGTCGGTCAACCATAAGGGGTAGGCCTATCGTGACTATTAGTCACGAGCAAGTCATGACAAGGGGTTATGTAATCCAGAAGGAAGCCACTGAGTCCCCTCTAAGGGAGGCAAAAAGGGTTGCATCCATAGGAATGTGGAAAAGGGTGGCATTCCAGCGAGCAAAGGTGGCACATGCACGTGCTCACAGGGACATCATGTACATGAATCTGGAATAGAGTCTCCCAGGCTAAAAATTGAGGCAAATGAAGCAAACATATTACCAAATTGGCTACTAAAATATTAACTGGTAATTCATAATGGGCTAGTTTATGCAGTCGATAGTACTGGAGATAAGAGACGTGTAAATAAGTATAAAATTTTGGTACCAAAAGAACTTATCTCCACAACCATTGCCTTGATGCATAACAAATTATTGTTAGGTGCCCACCAAGGGTATATAAAAACGCTAGAGCAAGCACGCGAATTTGCTATTTTTTAAAACTTGCCAGTACGTGTACAAAATTATGTCAAAAATTGTGATTCATTTCTAATTAAAATATAACGGGTCCTATACTGAACCCATGTTTGGTTGAAAATATTCCTCCGTCGCACTTATTTCATTCATTTTCTATAGATAGTGCAGGGCCCAAGCAAAAGGAATGTGCAAATGGAGATTTGCATGTCCTAGTAGCTGTAGAGCATTTTGGCAAATATGTAATAGTAGTCTCCGTCCCAAACATTAATGCTCATGCAATTCGTAACTTCATTGTAAAGGAAATAATTTCAAAATATGGAATCCATAATTTCATTTTATGCGTTAATCATATATCTTATAGATCAAAAGTCCTAAATTCTATGGCAGAAAATCTTGAAATTGAAATTAGACACAGTTCAACGAGGCTTCCTAAGTCGAATAGCTTAGTTGAAAACAAGGTTAAAGCAGTTAAATCTATTTTGAAAACATTCTGAAAATCTAACAAACTTAATTTTGATTTTGAATCATTAGACTTGAAAAAAATTCATAGCTTTCTCGAGAGAGAGAGATGTATTCTGAGAAAGACATAAATAGCCTAAAATCTATTTTGAGCAAAACGAAATTACACTGAAAAATTGAATCAGCACAGTCTATGAGTATCGGGATCATGACCGGCGGTACATTTATTTTTCTAATCCTTATCAGAATTTCCATGGTGATTCACCTCAAATTAAGGAAATTATGGATCGATTATAGAGAAATGAAAAAGAGTGGTTTAAGAATAGTCGAACAAGGAGACAGTGAATAATAACAAAAAGTAGCTTAGGCAAAGAATCAAAAAACAGGTATGAAAAAAGAAATAAAAATTTTTTTTTAAATAAAAATTGGGGGGAATGTAAAGATTGTCGCTAGGCTTACGCAAGTTAGGCATCAGTGTATTTCACGTATTTAGTGTTTTCTTACTTCAAGGGTATATTTTTGGTATTTAGTTCATGTTCCACTTCAAAGGTATATTTTGGTATGTGCTGTTTTAGTACTTGTTTCTGCCTTCTTTTCTATTAAAGGTAGTGGATCACCATGACAAAAACCGACCAGCCAATGAGAGGTTACTTTTGGGGTCATGGAACCAGAATTCTATGCTTGGGACTTGGAAGATAAGAAGGGGAGAAAGACAACTTGTGAACAGTTCAGCTTTGAGAACCAACAGTTACAAGTAGTTAGAGAAACACTGCTGGGAGAGTTCGAGCAAGCTCCACCTTTCTATAATATACGGTGAGCTGGGAGAGCTTAACCATAACCTCCACATCAACTGCCGTCGGAAAGTTCCAGTAACCTCTACTAGCCAACTATAGACGGCGAGCTTGGAGAGTGCAGCAGCCACCTCCAAATCAACTGTGCCAGCCGGTGCAGTTGACTATAGCTCGGAGTCTCTATGGCTTCAAGAAGACTGTTCACGAGTGTACCCTAGTATTGTATTTTGTTTATTTGTTTGTTAAAGTGGTTCTAGCAACATCTTGAGTAGACAAAAACTCTGCCTATCACGCTACTCAAGGTCTTGTCCTCGTGGAGGCTTGATCACCCCTCACTCGGGACCAATAAGACGGTATTTCCCTAGAGAAATATACCATACTTCAAACTAGCACCTTGAACTCGCAAAACCTCTAAAAGTTCACTTATTTTGCTCACACTTTCCTCTAGGATGCTTAAATCATCAGCATAATCTAAGTCTAGGAGACTTTTCCTCCCCATTTGATTCCTTGGTCTCGCGTTGCCTTTTCTCTGCTCCTTAATATAAAGTCCATCAAAATAATCCATATAAAGGTGGATAAAACACAACCCTGCATAACCCCTGATTTAATACAAAACCAGCTGCTAACCTCATTTACCACCTTAACCACAGCAGTGTTATTCTCGTACATAGTACTAATCACTTTAATGTATTTGTCTGGTATGGCATACAAGGATTAAACCTTTGCTAACACTTACTCATAATCTATAAAACTAGGGACCAAAGGTGTTTGACAACTCAGGCACTTCTCGATTATTAACCTAAGAATGCAAATTTAGTCGACGCATCCTCAACATTTTCTAAAACCGCACTGTTCTTCTCTTAAAACTTTGTCTACGGCATCTCTTAGTCTAAAAAGTATCATATTACTAAGTAATTTGCTACCTACAGAGATCAGACTAATGCCTCAATAATTACCACACTCATTTTTATCACCTTTCTCAAAAATCATATTCATAATCTTCAGTAGCTTATTTCTAACCTCAGAGCCCCCATATTTAAGAAACTCATTTATTGCCCTATCAGCACCTGGAGCCTTATTATTTTTTAGTATTTTTAGTACTGTCATTAATTCTCCCTCGCAAAACAAATCTTCCTTCACATCCAAGATATCAAATCACAAACTTTTTCATTTTCTTCTATATCTTTTCCTTCAACTCTATCTCGGTTTAGCAAATTCTCAAAATGTTCGTCCCATCTCTCTTTAATTCTTTCCTCATGGCTAATTGTGGCCCCATTCCTATCTTTAACCGGGCCAAGTCAGGATTGACTACTCCATCTCAATTTATTGACATGCCAGTACAATATTTTACTATTATGCCGTCTAGCTGCATCTTCTAGATCCTCGGCAATTTTATCCATGGCCTCCACTTCAAACCTCCTTAGTTTATATATCAATGCTTTCTCCACTTTCTTTACATTCCTTTTGTTTTCATATGATCTTTCACTCATATAATTTTTGTACAAGTCCTTTCTCTTTTCTATTAAACATAAAGCTTTTTCACTAATATCCTTAGCTGCAGTCCTATTTTTCTTCCCTATGATACGTTCAGTAACTTCACAAATTATTTTTCTAAAATAATTCCAACCTTCTTCCACATTATCAAATTTTAAACTCTGAAGTTTAGTATTCAGCTGTTCCTGGAAAGTTTCTCTCAACTTCTTATTTTGAAGTCTACCAACATCAGAACTTCCCGGGAGGTATTTAACCTTCTGAAATTTGAGCTTTAGGTTAACCCTTGACACTACCAGTTGGTGATTTTGACTTTTGATATCAATAAGAGAAGTCCTATATACCCTGGTATCCTGTATTAATCCTGCCAGTCTTTGGTTTACTATAACATAATCAATAAGGTTTGCTGTCTTACCAACAAGTGAATACCACGTGATTGTAAGGTCACCACGCCGGGAGAGGTCACTATGAAGCTGAGAAAAAGTAAAATATGGACAGGAAAGAATGTACAGTGCCTCAAGATCAAGTAATGGGATAACTAATGAACGATTAGTTTCCTGAATGAGGTTTCTAGCTTTATTGTAAACCTTAGAAAGGGGTTTTAACAGTGAAGGAAACATTGACATCCACATTATTGGACAGTAAGAAACGTAAGATTGAATCAAGCAGTGAAAAAGGATTTTCAAAATTGATCCAGGAAAAGTATGTTTAAGTTTCCTTAATTAATTGAAGTACCGAAACTCTCGCATGTCTTCATTTTAGTCAAATCAATGTGATGATTGAAAGATAGGTTTTCATCAACAAGAATGCCCAAAAATGAACCTATCAGTCCTTTGATCTATAAATTATCCCATTAGGCTTGTGAATTTTTGATAAGTGGGGATAAACCTGAGAAACACGCTAAAAAAAAAACTGGACTTAGAAAAATTTAGTTTAAGATAATTAGCATCAAGCCACAAAATTACCCTCTCAAACAAATTTTTGAAATTTAATCGAAGCTCTGATTCGCAGTTTCCCGAAGTGCCAAGTATGCTGTCATCTGCAAAACAAATAAGCACATCAGAAGAAGGCGATCTGTAGTTGCCACTATGGGCAGGGGAAGACTTAGGATGACAAAGTCTACAGCAATTAATAAGTTTCTTTTTTTACTACATAATAAAGATCATTTATATAAATAAAAACTACCAAAGGCCCTAGAACTGCAAAGGCCCAAAATTAATTAAGTAGATAAAGTGGACTCCAAAAAAAATAAAAAAGTATAAAAACATAGGTAAAAACAACTTCGACGAAGCCAAAGAATTTTTAACAATTTTTTTAAGCGAGCCAAATGAGTGGCACCCTCGAGCTGATTCAGGCAACTTATTCCAAACAATATGACACGGCATTAGAGGATTAAAATCTGACTTTAAGCAAGGAGTAAATGGAACTTGAACATGATTTGTCATATTGCGAAGATAATAGCTATTTTGATCAGAGATAAAATATAGCGGAACACTTAGGGACCAGGGGAGGTCACCATGAAGCTGAGAAAAAGTTAAACATGCACAGGAAGATCATGTAATGGGGTAAATAATGAACGATTAGTTTCCTGAATGAGGTTTCTAGCTTTATTGTAAACCTTAGAAAGTGGTTTTAACAGTGAAGGAAAGCTTGACATCCACACTATTGGAAAGTAAGAAACGTAAGATTGGATCAAGCAGTGAAAAAGTATTTTCAAATTTTATCCAGGAAAAGTATGTCTAAGTTTCCTTAAAATACCGAGACTCTGGCATATCTTCATTTTAATAAAATCAATATGACATTTTAAAGATAGGTTTTCATCAACAAGAATGCCCGAAAAACGAGCATGTCGATCTTTAGATCTATTAACTATCCCAGTTGGCTGGTGAATTTCTGATAACTGGGGATAAACCTAAGAAACACGCCAAAAAATAAAAAAACTGGACTTAGAAAAATTTAGGGTAAGATAATTAGCATCAAGCCACAAAATTACCTTCTCAAACAAATTTTCCAAATTTAATGGAAGCTCTGATTCACAGTTTCCTGAAGTGCCAAGTGGGCTGTCATCAGCAAAACAAACAAGGACATCAGAAGAAGGCGAACTATAGTTGCCACTATGGGCAAGGGAAGGATTAGGATGACAAAGGCTACAGCAATTAATAAGTTTTTGCTTTTTTACAACATAATAAAGATCATTTACAGAAATCAAAAATAGCACAGGCCCTAAAACTGATCCCTTGGGGACGCCAAAATTAACTTGTGAGGGTGACCAGAAAAGCGGATCAACAGAAATTAACCTATCCTTCAAATATGACTGATACCAAGAAAAATATTTCCCCTTATGCCAAAATGAGACATCTGCGATAGAAGAATTTTATGGGTTAAGGAATCAAAAGCCTTACGAATATCCAGGAATATTGCAGCCGGAATCAAACACGAATCTAACGCTGAATGAATAAAATTTAAAAGGGTCATACAGGCATGTTCAGTGGAGTGCTTCATTCAGATACCCAATTGAAAATCATTAATTTTCTTTTTAGATTTTAGGAAAGTAAGGAGACGAGAAAGCATAGCCTTTTCAAAAATTTTAGTAAATACTGATAAAATTGAAATTGGTCGATAATATGCCGGATCATTACTTGGTCCACCCTTATACTAAACAATAATCCAAGCACGCTTGAGAGCATCCGGAAAAATCTACATTCAAATGAAAAGATTAACAAGTTTTGTTAGAGGCAAAACTATTGAAGGAAGAATAGGTTTAACTACCTTAGTAGGAATAGAATCTGGTCCAGATGAGGACGAGTTTTTCAAGCCATTAACAATTTTAGTAGTTTTACTTACTGTTACTGGCTCTAGAAACATGGACTTAACACAAGACGGCCCCAGGTAGGATCTAAAGTCCAGCTTGGGCCGAGACAAAGTAATTGCAGAAGCCATATTCTTACCAATATTAGCAAAGAATGAAGTGAATCTCTCTTGGACATTAAGCTGACCCTCCACAGCCTTATCCCGAATGACGAGACTCAGAGGAAATGAGCTAGATTGAGAACCGGGTTAAAGTACAGAATTTATTCCCTTCCAAGTTTTACGAATATCATTGCCACAAGCAGCAAAATTATTCCGATAATAGAAAGATTTGGCTTTCCTACACAAAGAGTTATACATATTCCGGTTGATCTTGAATTGACAAAGACGAATAGCACTTGCTGAAAGTGTAGCGCATTTATAAGCTCTCCAGAGATTATTTTTCCTTCTCCAGCTTTTAAGAAGTCCGGATGTCATCCATGGGTTTAGAGGAACAATCCTTTTATCGTATGATTAGAATGTGGTACTTTACAAATGCTAAGAATAGCCTCTTTTATGGTTCCATAAAAGGACTCAAATAAACAAGAAAAATCCCTATCATTACCAAACAAGCTCCACGAATTTTTAGCTAATTTAGACCAAAGAAGAGATAACTCTGTCTCGCCAAGCCTAATAGAATAGGAATCAAACACCTGAGTCCGGTTACTCTTCCCCTGTTTAAAGCTGAACCGAGAATATATTCGAAAATGATCGGAGATATCACTAACAGAAATTGAGTTTTCCTTCAAACTAAGCTTAGAGAAGATATTGTCAATCAAAGAAGCTGTAACATTAGTTACTCGTGTGGGGATGGATGAAGATGGTAGAGCTCCTGCGGCAAACATGGATGAAAGAAAATCAACTGAGGCCAAAGAGTTTGAATCCATCAAATTTATATTAAAGTCACCCATTATGATTAACTGACACGGATGTTTCAGTATTTTGTAGAGTATTTCCTCAAGATTATGAAGAAACAACGGAACTGCACCACTAGGAGAACGATAAATATTGCCTATGATTAGATCAATACCATTAGACCTAATTTCTATAAATTGTGACTCGAAAATACCTTAATAAAACCCTTGATAAGTCATCTTGCAGCGGCTTATATGTCCGTTTTGTAACCATGGATATCCAATAGAATTTCATTGCCAGAATTCAAAAACGTCTCAAATAAACCAACAACATCAGGTTGTCCATCCGAAACAGTTTTTCTTGAATTATCTATTTGTAGCGATAAGAAATTTGGACTGAGACAATTGTGGTAATGAAAATTGACCGCGTCAAATGTAATACTATGCTTTAAGGCTGTGAACTTACACCTTATAAGTTCTCCGATAGCGCCACTTAGAGCGCTAAGGGCTGTGCCATATGTAATATTATGTTTAAAGCAGTGTACCGATCGCGCCAGTTCTTCCGGGGTGATTTTTCTTAGGCTACTTAATAGGCTATGCAAGCTATAAAAATAATGAGAAAATTAAGTTTATGATCGCGCCACAGCAATGGGGAGTAAAATAAATTTATAACAGCGCCACCCTCAATCATTGAGAAAAAATAAAATATGTAATTATATAAATGTAACCTCCTTTCCTTGGGTTATTTCGAAATCGATTACCTGTTATATTATGGAGAAATCAGAGCCCTGGGAGCGCTACCTTGGAGGCATGCGAACTAATTATCTGTCGGTCGACTAGATGCAGACATATAAAATATAATAAACACAAGTAGAAAGGCAATAGTTTTATTCTGACTTACATATTAGGTGTACAGCAGTGGTTCACTTCAACTGGCAACAATGGTGACTGAGATAACAATAATGACTGAATTGCAATGTCTGAGCGCCGAAATAATTCTGATCTTAATAATCCTCTACGAATGCCTGAATCTGATTTTCGAATCCACCAAAGAAGCACTTTTACAACACTATAAAACATAGTTTTTGTCCTGCGCTCTAAGAGCTGACTCACAATAGGCCCAAGTCCTGTGGAGGGGGCCGCTATTTTGTAATTATGTTCGCAAACTTACATCATTATGCGGGCTCCTTGTCCAATAATTTATTTTAAAGTTTCTGATGATTCCAACGTTCACACACTTTTATAACTTAGACATCCTGCAAAACATTGTATCTAGCATCTTTTTTATTGCCAACTATCTTAGCGAAATTCAAAACTGAATAGAGTCGTTTTTTGGCTGAGGCTAAAATGCAATTTCTCTTTTTGCTGATTAAGAACTTTTCTTTTTTGAAACTAGATTTGAATTAATTAGTGGAAGTCAGAACTATCTTTAGAAATAAAAAGATTTTATTTTTTTGTATTTTAAATATATAACATTTTAGTCACGGTACATATTACCCTTCCCATTATTTAATGACGTCCCGTCATTAGGACTTGCTTGCCCTTGGGTTTTTGAAATATTCGCTATTTATTTACTATTTGTCCTACGTAATTTTAATTGACATTGTATTATTTTATACTTTTATATAAGCTTAATCAGGAGAGCTAAAAATTTTCTCTATTACTTTTCTTATTTTATTATACATCCCTATCTAAAATTCATCTACCGGACTAAGATTATTCATGGTTCTAGCCTAGCTACTATACTAAAGATTTTTTTTTCTACATCTAGAACTGATTACTTTTACATTTCCAACAAGGTTGGGGCTATTCTACCTTTACATAAGATTTTTTTTTTGCTGACTATAGGGCACACTGCTTCCTATCTATTCTACATTGAATGAAAAGTACGCCAACGCTACACCTAACTCTATCTGAACATCTAACACTACATATAAGAACGATTTAAAACACACGATATTGGGTTTACCATGTTCACTGGTAATCATTAGGACACTTTCACTGGGGATGTTTGCTACGTAACGTTAATGATAGGATATTGGAATTTTTGAGTTATCAAAGTTATTAAGATGTAACATATGTAAATTCAAACCTATTTCATCACTTTTGAGTCTCTTTAGCGTACTTAATCCTTCTGTTGTAAATTATTGTCCTTTACTCTTTTCGTCTTGGCAAAATTTTTAAAGCACTTACGATATAGTTTCTTCATGGAACAGTTCGAGAATGATTGTGTTCACACGACAAACTTTCCCTTATTGTCAACTGGGAAATGATACTTCCAACTACAGGTGTAGGAATATGCTATCAGAGTTCATTCTCACCTGCTTTTTGACAGTTCATAGGGTGCCTTATCATTAAGGGGTCGAACACTGGGAGTGCGTTTGTTTTCTTCTCAGCATATCATTTTTGGGATATTTTAAGGCACATAGAGAATGTATTTCTCGTATAAAATTGTTCATTCGTTCACTTAGGGATCACAGTTCTCTTATAAAATTGTTAGTTCATGGCTTGCGTCTATTAACCTTTGCGGTGATTCCTAGGTTAATCACGGGGGAATTGAAGTTTGGATTTGGAATGGGTCGACATCAAACTATAGTGACTACTTCAACATATTGTCTTTAACTTGTGGAAGGGGTATATTGTCACTGAGGGGTTAGTCACTGGGGTTACTTTTGGTTTCTGTAATTCAATGGCTGGTTTCCAGGTCCATTTGTCAAAATTATCTCTTAATATTTCTAGGATAACAGAAATATGAACTCTTCACACAGAGGGGCTAGGATGGATTCCGAGAGATGGTCGAAAGAGATTCGACAAGTGAATCTGTGACACATAAATACTTTTTGGGGTCATCAAATATCATAACTATACGGTCATATGTACATGGGTCCATAATGAATATCAAAGACGATATTTATGTACTTATGTCTTGTACTGGTCGATGAGCTCTCAGGAATTATGTGATTATAAAGTTCGATAATGCACTGGATACTGAGATTCAAGTATAATGTTACCTGATGCGTAATATGGTTCATGGTCGAGGAAACAACGATCAAAAGGTAACTGTAATTTTTGTAGACGAAGCTAGGATGAAAATTGCCTGGAGTCTATGGTGAGTACTCTTGGTTGGTGGAGGCATAATGAAAATACATGCTACTAGGTTGTATCTGCACTGGACTATGCATTGTAATGATTGCTTTCCAACGAGTCGTTCCACTTCCTGCAATAAAAATAACGAGACAGAATTACACGTTCTTTAAAATCAAGTAGTCTTAATACATAAAAACAAAAAATTACATTGTTGCTGTAAATAAGGTCTTTTATTATTTTCGTTAGTATACTTTAATACACAGACTCCTCTTTAATTTCCTTTGGCACTTATTTAATACTACGTTAGATTTACAATAACCATTTAACATAATTTACACTACATCGTTTAGTTTGAGGTCTCAATTTACAACATATTTCATGCCTTCATTGTTCACGCACGTCCGTGCTGTTTAAGAAACGCATGTTGGAGCGTCGTAACCGCGCGGTTTTACGTAAACGACACTACAATGAGGGGAAAAGACATTGCAAGGACGAGTGGAGACCTCTATACCCACTCGTTTTCTAATGTCTTCCCTTTTTCTTGGCTTAGACGTTCTCATGGGGTTCCGGGTTTAACCTCTGCATTTCGGCTAATTCCCCGTGTTCTTCTTTTGGTTTTCGCCTTCTTAGTTTCAGGATTTCTCCATAATTAAAAGTCAATAGGGTTCTTATGGTCAGGGAAGTCGCGAATTCGAAACATACGGTCAGTAGTATGTTCCACCAGGAATTGGTTGAGAACAATCCGTATCTATTATCCACATACGTTAATCTCTGGTCTTCATTTGTAAATAGGGGGATCTGGGAATCTAATACTTCTCTTATTTTTGTAAGCCTTAATGTCCCTTTATTCTTTTCTATTTTGGACCATATCGAGGTTTTTCATTTCCTAGTTTTCTATATCAGGAATAGTGTACGACAGGTTAATTTCCTTGAAGTTGGTTATTTTGGGACTTTTTATCTTTATCTTCGTGGTAATTAATGGCGTTCAAACATTTGACTCATTAGTTACAGGTCCACATCCTTGTTTTATGGTTATCGTACCCACATTTTGTAACAGTAATTCTGTTTTGTAACTTGGGTCTATTCTTTCTGTATTATTATAATAAGAAAAAGTTCCAAAGGTTTCTCTTGGAACAGAAAATAATCAAAGATCATTTCTAAGGGGTATGAATATTTCTCGCTTAGTACTTCCTATCACGGCTTCTTTCAGTTGGACTGGATACATCGTACTGGAATGGTACGGGTAGACTTTATATTAAAGAGAATTATTCGAATTAATTATATGTAATGTGACTTTTTAATTAGAATTTGTTTTCGGGAACTGATATACGTTGAACAGACGTTATCAGACGGTTTTGATTCATGCGAAGCCTTGATATATGTTGAACAAAATTTTTCTACAGCATTTTTATAGTTGTATGGTTTTTACTTGTGAGCTAAAAGTTTTTAAATTATTATTCCTTTATGACGCCTATCCATGAAAATCTTTTAATCCTATACTGATTAAGTGTAGTTCCATCTATCGGGTTTTTTAACCGTTCTACCCGATTGTGTCGTTACTTTCTCCTTGACTTTTTGCGGTTCTTTATTTTTAGGTTTTGCTAGCGATATGTGGTCAAATAGGGTGAATTATTTTTTAATAAATTATTGCACTTTCAATTTTTTTTCTTTAGCGTCTGCAGCTACTGAAGTTAGTTTTGATTTTACCATTCCTTTAATTACTGTATGGTCTGATTCACCGCCAGATTCTTCGGAACTGGTTTCCGACGAATCCAGATTAGAACTTTTAGAGGTTGCACTTTTTGAGGTATCACCTGCCCTTCCTTCGTAAATTATTACTCCTCTGGAAGTAGAAGGTTTATTCTCTAAGTCATCGCTTCGAGTTTTCAACTCGGGAGATTTGAAAGACTCTTGAGAGCTTTGAGAGAAATCAAGAGTTGTTGCGGGGTTCCTCCATTGTTTAAATGCCATGTCTTCAGGGGGATGGGACATTCTTTGCACTAGTGTTTCCCTCCATGAAGTCCATTGTTTGGGTTTTACCTTGGACACAGTTAAGTCATGATATTGTCCTTTCTGGTCATCCTTGGGAGTTTTATTCTCGGGCAATGTACTTTGACTCGTTTTTATGGGGAAATTTATTAAATCCATAGCTTCTCGCAGATTTATTTTTAGTTGAATCTTTGGAAGGAGTTTTCTTTACAGTAATACCGGGGGTTTCTACAGCTCGGTTCAATTCTTCCTGCAATTAAATAAAAAAAACAAGTTTTTTAAACTGAAAGTAAGGAGCGACATTAAAACTTAAAACGAACAGAAATTATTCCGTACATGAAAGGGGCTGTCCCCTCCTCAACGCCTCGCTCTTTATTCCGTATATGAAAGGGGCTGTCCCCTCCTCAACGCCTCGCTCTTTACGCTAAAGTTTGACTGTCTCACAATTTTTTTTTTAAACAATAAAAACTTTAGCGTAAAGAGCGAGGCGTTGAGGAGGGGACAGCCCCTTTCATATACGGAATAAAGAGCGAGGCGTTGAGGAGGGGACAGCCCCTTTCATGTACGGAATAATTTCTGTTCGTTTTAAGTTTTAATGTCGCTCCTTACTTTCAGTTTAAAAAACTTGTTTTTTTTATTTAATTTCTGATCGTTTTTTAGTTAATGCAGCTTTTATTTGCATAAAAATTTTACTTTTCTTTTGCTAAATGAATGTCTTTACAAATTAACTTACGTAACTAACTTCTATATTCGTATATTTTTCTTCTGGCAAAAATTCAAAGTTGCAGATTTTTGCAGATATGAGCTTGAAACCTATGTAATAGGGTTTTCTGATACGCTGAATCTGACGTTGTGATTTTCATTAAAATTCTTCCACTTGTAGGGGATGTTTCCCCCTCTTTAAAAAATCGAGTAAATTTCCTCAGGCTTGTTGCCTTTGATGAGTAATACTAAACTTAATAAAATTTATATATTTAGAATCAGCATTATAAACACATTCTTTTGATACATTTATTGACATCAAAATTCCGTTTTTAAAAGTTTCGATTACTATTGAGCCGTATCGCTTGTTTTTTTATTGTTTTTTTTTATTACGTATATGTTATTACGTATATGAGGGGGTTCTGCCCTTAGTCAATACCAAGCTCTTTACGTTAAAAGTTAAAAAAAATTTGATTCACAAACCCCTGAATCACAAAGGCCGTTTAATTAGAATAGATAGCTCTTTTGAAAGCACTAAAAAAAACTGTAGCTTAAAGAGCGAGGTATTGACTTGGAGGAGAACCCCCTCACATACGTTATAATTTCTGTTCGTTTTAAGTTCTAATATTCCTTCTTACATTTCAGTTGAAAAAACTTGGTTTTTTTTTATTTGATTTCTGATCGTTTTTAAAATAATACTTGGAAATCCGGCGCCCCCTTCATAGAAATGTCCCATACCCCAAAGAAACATCCTCCATGGAAATATTCTCCAGAGTCCCTCCCTCCTCTCGCCCCCCCTCCCGAAAAAATCCTGCCTGAAAATGGTTGTATACTTCCCAATAACCAAGAAATAATGCTGGCAAGTCCGGCGCCCCCTTCATGGCGAGTTCCCTTCCCCCATGACAACTTCCTTCATGAACAGATCCTCCAACATAACCCCCGACCCACCCTTCCCTCCCACTAGCAGAAAAAAACCTCCTGAAAACTTCTGTATACTTCCAAATAACCAATACTATATGTTAACATTGGGTAAAGTTCATATCTTTTAGCCCTCCCTCTGGGTACTTCGGGGGATTAAGTCATCCCAAAAGACATATTTATCAAATTTTCGACCATGCTGAACAAAATGGCTATCTCAAAATTTTGATCGGGTGACTTTGGGAAAATAATAAGCGTGGGAGGGGGCCTAGTTGCCCTCCATTTTTTTTGGTCACTTAAAAAGGGCACTAGAACTTTTAATTTCCGTTCCAATGAGCCCTCCCACCATATTCTAGGACCACTGGGTCGATACGATCACCCCTGGGGAAAAAAAAAAACAAACAAACAAACAAACAAACAAATAAACACGCATCCGTGATCTTTCTTCTGGCAAAAAATGCAAAAATCCACATTTTTGTAGATAGGAGCTTGAAACCTCTACAGTAGGGTTCTCTGATACGCTGAATATGATGGTGTGATTTTCATTAAGGTTCTATAACTTTTAGAGGGTCTTTCCCCCTTTTTTTGAAAATCAGCCAAACTTTTGATGGGTAGCTCTAAACTTGATGAAAGTTATATATTTGAAATCAGCATTGAAATCTGATTCTTTTGATATATCTATTGGCATCAAAAACCCGTTTTCTAGAGTTTCGGTTACCATTGAGCCGGGTCGCTCCTTACTTACAGTTCGTTACCACGAACTGTTTGATGACAGGGGCCTTTCTATTGGTGTTGCAGGGGAAACCATATCGTCTGGAAATCTTTTGGGGGGACAAGGGGTTGAAAATCTATCAGGGAAACATTGGTTTTTCGGGGATATCGTATAATCTAGTTCTCCTGCGCTCTCCGATGATGAACTTTTTGGGCATTTTGGAGTTTTTATTCTTACTGGTATTAGGAATTTTCTTTTGGGAATAACTAGATTTTTCATAGCTAAAAATTCTTCAAAGTTTTGCTCATCACTCTCATTCTCGAAATAGTCTTGCTTGAAATTAAAGGGTTTTAGCTCTGCCAATCTTGATTTAGGGGGCTCATTTTCTGCATCTGGCGAATTAGTAGAGGGGGGACGTGATACCCCTCTTTCTGAAAATTTGGCTTTTTTTTATTCGGCTAACATGTGCCTTGTAAGTTCTTCCACTACCGGGGTTCTCCATTTTAAAAGTATAATCGTTATCTTAATTTTTGACTATTCGGTACGGTCCAAAATATTTGTTGGAAAGTTTTTTCCCTTCCTTTTTTGCCTCGTTCTCTAGGTAGACGCAGTCTCCTATTTTGAAATCTATACTCCCCTTGACTTTGGGTTGGTTTCTTAGCTCTTGGTTTATTTTACATTTTTCCAACTCTTGCCTAACTGTTTTATAAGTTTTCCTCATCCTATTTATGAATTCTTGTTTGTAATCCTCCGAGTTATTATAATACTGCCGAGATTCAATAATCTCATCATACGGGATTCTAAAATCACGACCAAAAAGTAAATAAAACGGATTGCATTTGGTTGTTTCTGAATAAGAAGTATTGATTACGTTAGTTAAATAAGGTAAGAATTGATCCCAATCGTTCCTGTTGTCTTTTGTATAAATGCTTAATACATTCGAAAATATTTTATGCCTACTTTTTATTTTACCATTAGCTTGTGGGTGATATGGGGATGTCACCATTTTCTCTATGTTAAGAAAACTCATTAAGTCTTTTGTTACTTTTGAAACAAAATTGCTTCCGTTGTCACTTAAGACCTTATTTGGAATGCCATTTTTAAAAATAATTTCGCCAACGCCTTACTTGTGGCGTAAGCGCCTTGATTTTATAATGTTTTTGCAAAAGTAAATCCAGAAAAGTGATCTATAACTGAAAGAATGCAAGTATGGCCTCTGTTGGAAACAGGCAAGCCTCCACTTGTTCTATATAAATCAAACGAGACAATATTGAAGGGGAATCTCGCTACCGGGACTCTTCCCATAGGAGGATTAGGATAAGCTTGGGGTTTTTTTCTTAAGTTACATGCTTCGCATGTACTTACAAATTCGTTAAGGTTTGTTACTGCCGACGGCACATAAAAATATTGTTTTAATTTATGGAAAGTTTTCGTTACTCCTAAGTGTCCACCTATGTCTGAATGAAATTATTCAAATGCAGGTGTTATTAAGTTTTGTGGTAATACAGGTATTATTGATGCTTGGTTTCTATTTGCCTCAGCAGTTACGATTCTACATAGCATTTCTTCATCAAGATCATAGGAAAAATTATCTATCTCTTTTCTAATAGTTTTGAATTTATTTGGTATCGCATCTTCTTTCAAAAAAATAATTAGTAAGTAATAAACACAATGAGTCCTTTTTTTGCTTTCTTTTTAAATTTTCTAAGGATAAGGGACTATCGTTATCATTATATTCTTTTATTGTGTCTTTGACTTTGTTTTTCTTACATTTATGTTTGCTCTTAGCATTGATAACGTTAACTTCTTTTTCCTCACCTTCTGACCGCATATTTTCTGGGTATCTACTCAAAAAGTCGCAAGATGTATTTTGTTTACCTTTTAAATATTCAAATTCGTAATCTAGATCTTGGATTTTCATAATCCATCTAGCTAGAATTCCCGTGGGGTTTTTAAATGTGCGCAGTTACTGCAAGATTTTATGGTCTGATCGTAGTATAAATTTTCTACCGATTAAATAGTGTCTAAATTTGTCCAAGTGGTGGATTATAGATAATATTTCTAAGTTTGTGGCGGAATAACTACTTTCACCTTTTTATAAAGTTCTACTCGAAGAGCATATAACTTTTTCTATTTTTTTTGGTTTAGGTGTTCCCTCTAGAGGATTAGGGTTTTCTACCGGTATTATTTGCGAAAGTATAGTGCCAATTCCTTTTGAACTAGCATCGGTTGTGACCACAAATTGTCCGTTTTCGAAATCAGGCAGCGATAATATCGGTTCAGAAGTGAGTGCTTTTTTGAGACGGTCTAGAGAAGTTTTAGCTTCCTGGGACCAGGTAACCTTTTGGGAGTTCCCTTTAGTTAACTCTGTGAGGGTTTTCACAATTTGGGCATAATTGCGCACGAATTTTCTAAAGTAGCCAGTGAGACCTAAAATTCCTCTTAATTCTTTCATAGTTCTTGGGGGTTTGAGGTTTTCAACACATTTTATTTTGTCTTGGTCTGGGGATATTTCTCCTTGCGTCGCCACTACTCCTAGAAAATTTAATTTTTGGTTGAAATAAATTTAATTTTTCAGGCCGGCATTTTAAATTACCCTGTCTGAACTTCTCGAACACCTTAGCTAATGCTGCTAAGTGTTGTTCAGCGTTTTCTCCCACGCATATGACATCGTCAACAAAATGAATGATATTCTTTGATCCCCTTAACAGGTGTAATAAGGGTCTACAAAGCGCGCTTGAACTTGTTTTAAGTCCAAAGGGTACTCTTAAGTATTCATATGAACCACATTCAGCTGTAGAAAATGCAGTTTTATGGACATCTTTTTTGGCTATTTGCACTTGGTGGTAGCCTTGGGTAAGATCCAAAGAAGTAAAAATTTTGTTTTTGCTTGAAATTGAGTCAAGAATTTCATCTATTCTCGGTAAAGGAAATTTATCCTTTACCAAGATGTTTGTTAAGGGCTCTATAATCTACTACAAGTCTAAGATCGCCATTCTTTTTTGGTACCAAGATCACTGGTGTGCTATACGGACTTATACTGGGGTGTATAATTTCATTTTTTTTTCTAATTCATGAATTTTATTTTTAACCATTCTTTTTGCTTATACGGCACACGATATGGCTGTTTCGCAACAGGACCACCAGTCATTAAATTTTAATGTTCATAATATGGTATCAGTCCGATTGCATCTTCGGATACAGAAAATACGTCTTTAAAATTACATAATAATTCGCAAAATAATTTCTAAAGTTCTAAGTCCGTAATATGATCCATATTAAATTTGTTTAAAGTTGCGATTTAGCTAGAGGATATTTGTTATTTGAGGTTTTAATGCCGTTAACTAGGTTCCTTTTAGAATTTTCCCACCTATTTAAATCATTCTCGAATAAAACTTGGATTTGAACTTAACATGTCCAATTTTTTATTGATATTGTGTTATTTTCTTTGTTTATAGCTACAAAAATAAAACTTTCTGCTTGGTCATAAGGTGTAATCTGTTACTCATGGAATATACTCTTGGTAATCTCATTTGACGGTATGACGAACAATATTTCGGATTTGCTATCCACTGGCTCAACCATCTGTTATATTTGAATTTTTTGCATTATTTTGGCAGGGACTTTTGTTTTCCGTATTGCGAATCCATAATATTTTTTTTTATTTTCATTGTCTATTAAATTTAGACTGGCGCTGTCTGCCAATAACATTGGCTGTGCCTGAACTGCATTGGGGTTCACTACTTTTTTCTATAATTCCACTATTTTCTTGATTTCGTTTGACCTGTACTGCCGCATATCTCCTATTTTTATTTTTGCAGATTCAATACACTTATTATTTAAATTTACTTCATCTCTGCGATGTCTCTCAGAATAATTGAACAAATTTCTGGTTATGCCATGTCCTCCTTGCGAGACATGAGGTTCAAAAGATTGTGACATTATACGCCGGAAATTTTATTTACTGTTACGTTGTCTTCGTAACCTCTGTTACAATTTCTTAAGGTAGAAATTTCTTCCCCTACCTTAACCGGGTAGACAAGCCTTTCGTTAGCCACGTCTAATAGTACTCTATTAGACCTTAAAAAATTTGCGCCGATAATTGCTTCATACGGAAAGTTATCGCATATTATAAAATTTGTCGGAAAGATTCTATTATCCCTTTTTACGTTTAGGCGAATTGAACCTCTTGCATCCAATTTATGCCCTGTCACGCTAGTTAAATTGGGATTATTAAAATTTCTTTGTTGTCTAATATGCGAAGGCAACATACCAAATACACATGAGTTTATAATGTTCGCAGTAACACCAGAGTCAATTAAGGCTTTAAAGTGAACATTTGCTACACAAAAATTATTAAATATAGGTAACTTATTATTACTATCACTACAAGACGGTACTACTATTGTTTTGGACCTATTAAATATTCTGGGCACCTTTTGGGTCCAATTTATATTTCTGAGGGGCCTGAAACGTTTCCCCGCGGATTTATTTCATGCTTCGGTGCCTGCATTAGATATTCGGATATGTTCGTGGAATCTCTAGCTTTGGCAGCGCCAGCTGCTGGCGCTGACTGCCAATGCCGTCGGCTTGAAAAGTTTTCATTTCCCGTCGGCCAATTAACTATTTGCCGTCGGTTTGAAAAATTTGTATTTCCCGTCGGCAAATTTTCGGGATTTCTATATACCATTATCGCATTATATTGGCTTTGGCGAGTATTCGGGTTTTCAAATCGGTAATTAATTTGTCTATTGGGGGGGAGTATTGCACAAATTTGGTTGGTACGCATTTTAAGGTACTGATTGCCGCAATCTTCCCTGGCTATAGCCTAGTGCACCACTGGCGCTATAATTTGTTCTTCCGAACAAATGATTGCCATAATTTTGCGTACTACCGACAGCAATTCTTGGTGTGCGTTTGGGGACATAACGGAACTCTCTTGCGAGATGCCCAGCGCGATTGCAAATACAGCGTCTTATTATTGTAGGGTTATTTTCATAACTAAATTGTTTGACGGGCTGAAAACGTAATGTTTTCTGCCTAGTGGGTTCTTGCGTTTTATTTCTTTGTGGCACTGGGGAGTTATCCCTTGAAAAGAAATTGGGAGACGCCTGATTGCCCTTGAAGGTTGGGCTCGCGTTTGAATCGCCTAGGCTATTTATTTTTGCTTTACTCTGATTGGCCACCATCGTATCAACTTCGATCAATCGCTCTACCTCCTGAACTGCAAGATCCAAAGTCTGAATATTTTTGGATACTACCATTCTATATAGTTTTGGGGGTAGCCCTTGCAAAAAGGTATTTAGTATGACTTTTTCATACAGTTCTTCTGAACCATTTCCGTAATTTGCCTATACTGAAATACGTATATTATCAAGATATTCTCTTATATTTTGTGAATGGTCAAAGCATACCATTCCGTGTTTTAATTTATTTGTGGAACTGGTTTCGATAAATTTATCTTTAAATGCCGATAACAATTTGTCCGCCGTATTTATTGGCAAGCTGGCGTCGTCACCTATAGTATGTTCAATTTGCTTTAGAAAGGTTAAGGCCTGTCCTTTTAATCTTAATAGAAGCATGTCGACTAACGTTTCTAGCTCTGTTTTTGTTAATTCTACAAACTGGGCCGATTGGATATTAAATTCGTCGACATCCGATTGTCCATCGTATTGTGGAATAGATTTTGATATTTCTACATTTTTCGCGACCAACTTTTGCGCCATTAATAAATCGCTTAATTCTTTTGATATGTTTTTGCGTTTGAATAACTCAAAATAAATTTATTATTTTAATTAACCTATTTTGGGGGAGGCTATTATTTCCTATGAAATATTTTAAAGGGTTTTCCTATAATAGCTTAGCTGTAATAGGTCTAATCACTTTTCTTATATGTCTGTATCTTCCCAATGATTAAGTTTAAATTATAAGGTTTATAGCCTAACTAGTTAGTAAGTTTTCCTCCAATTTCCGACTGCGCCATATGTAGCGATAAAATTTATGACTGTCCTAATTGTGGTAATGAAGATTGACCGCGTTAAATGTAATACTATGCTTTAAGGCTGTGAACTTACACCTTATAAGTTCTCCGATAGCGCCACTTAGAGCGCTAAGGGCTGTGCCATATGTAATATTATGTTTAAAGCAGTGTACCGATCGCGCCAGTTCTTCCGGGGTGATTTTTCTTAGGCTACTTAATAGGATAGGAAAGCCATAAAAATAATGAGAAAATTAAGTTTATGATCGCGCCACAGCAATGGGGAGTAAAGTAAATTTATGACCGCGCCACCCTCAATCATTGAGAGAAATTAAAATATATAATTATATAAATGTAACCTCTTTTCCTTCGGTTATCTCGAAATCAATTACCTGTTATATTATGTAGAAATCAGATCCCTGAGAGCGCTACCTTGGAGGCATGCAATCTAATTATCTGTCGTGCGACTAGATACAGACATATAAAATATTATAAACACAAGTAGAAAGGCAATAGTTTTATTCTGACTTACATATTAGGTGTACAGCAGTGGTTCACTTCAACTGGCAACAATGGTGACTGAGATAACAATAATGACTGAATTGCAATGTCTGAGCGCCGAAATAATTCTGATCTTAATAATCCTCTACGAATGCCTGAATCTGATTTTCGAATCCACCAAAAAAGCACTTTTACAACACTATAAAACATAGTTTTTGTCCTGCGCTCTAAGAGCTGACTCACAATTGGCCCAAGTCCTGTGGAGGGGGTCGCTATTTTGTAATTATGTTCGCAAACTTACATCATTATGCGGGCTCCTCGTCCAATAATTTATTTTAAAATTTATGATGATTCCAACGTTCACACACTCTTATAACTTAGACTTCCTGCGAAACATTGTATCTAGCATCTTTTTTATTGCCAACTATCTTAGCGAAATTCAAAACTGAATAGAGTCGTTCTTTGGCTGAGGCTAAAATGCAATTTCTCTTTTTGCTGATTTAGAACTTTTCTTTTTTGAAACTAGATTTAACTTAATTAGCGGAAGTCGGAATTATCTTTAGAAAGAAAAATATTTTATTTTTATGTATTTTAAATATATCACATTTTAGTTACGGTACATATTGATGAGGTAAGACCCTGAATGTTAAGCTAAAGTGCAGTCAGAGAATAATTTCCTTAGGTAACCTTCTTTTCCCCAAAATCCGAAACATGTTTACTATTACAAATATGGTTTATATTAATTGGATTTTGATTAGCCTGACCCAAAGAATTATTTACGATACCAATTACATCAAAAGGATTATTTTCGAGCTCGCAAAGACGCCTCTCACGGTTTAAAATATTGACAAAAGCAGGTTTTACCTGGAGTCCATTTGAGTCACCAGATGAACAAAAAGAAATCTTTACTTAAATATATTGCAAAAGAAAAACCCGTCAAAGGATTACAAACACATTAATAACTAATTGTATAGCAGGTATTATTGGAATGAACCTTGAGCACGGAAAGAAATAAAATAAAATAAATAAATAAAGTAAAACAATGAAACAAAATAAAAAAGAAATGTGAAAGAAAAAAAAATTAAAACTAATGATCTGAGGAAGGCATTTACAAACCAAGAAAAATATTAAAAAGTCACATACTAATACATTCACGCAAACAAGTTATTTTACGTACAAGATTTTCACCCGGAACTTTGGCTAGAACTTGCCTATGATCAATCCGAATACTTCTTGGGCCAAAGGTACTAAGAGCCGCGTTTAACAGATCGCGACGCTTTTTAGTAATGTTTTTAGACACACATACAACCGACTTAGCCAACTTACTTTTAGCTGCAAACACTTTTCGAGCAACATCCAAGTTTGAAAATTTTACCAGGACGGGGGCAATTTTCACATTCTCAGTTTGTGTAGCAGGCATTCGGTATTGATTAGCCTTTAACAGGTCCATTTTTTTAGATCTTGCAAGCCCATTATTTATGTTATCACTTTATTAAGATTATCCATCAATTCCACATTGGGGTTTGGTTTCACACCGTAGAAAATTTGGGTATCAAATAAGGTATCCTGCTCAAGTTTGTCAACCCTGTCTTCTATTTTTGAAATTTTGTTTTAAGCATGTTCACAGCATTATAAAGTCTTTGAAGGGTTTCTTCAATTTTTTAACATTTAGCATTATATTCAAGGGGAATAGAATTATAAACTTCGTTCACAATATCTTCGCGGAAGCTCGGTGATCTTTCATTGTGTCTGATACGACACGAGAAATGTCATACATTAGGTTGAACTTAGTATTCATTAGTTCGTCTTGAGTTTCATTTATTATTTCCTTTAAAGTTGATGCTGCTGCAGAAGTCGACGTTGACGGCACTAGGCTGGATTTTGCTTTAGTTTTAGTGGGTAGTCATAAGTAGATTTTACTCACAGTCTTGAAAATATCAGGGAATAAGCGCTGGGCTTCAAAAGCCTTATTTACATCTTTATCTGTCCTCGTACAAGCTTCATTAAAGTGGTTTTTCAAGTTGCGGATATATGCTTCAGATATATTATGCTCAGAGTGGGTGCCGTAGCAAAAGACTAAATGTTTAGCTCGATTTTTCTGGTATTTGGTGGTTTGGATAACTTCTGATGGCCATAAAGGGTATCCCTGAAATGAAGCTAGGACAAGCTCGAACGGTTTGTGTTTTGCCATTTTACGATCTACAGTCATGAGAGGGGGGGACACTTCAGGTAACAAACTTCAACAACAAAATGTTCCAATTTGCCACCCCAAAGTACTCACGTTTGTAATATGTGCTTGGTTTTTCACGCAAGTTCAACAAATTTCAGCAAGGACTATATCCGATTCAATTGAAAACTTGTTTAGCTCTTCACTCTCTGAACTCTGACAGTGAACTTAGAAAAATATAAGTTCTAATTTATGACTTAGTGACCCCTTTCCAGTTTTCCACAAACCTTTTTTCTATATGATTTGGTTGGAATAAAAAAAAAACCAATTCTTCATAATAATGAATGGTAAGTAAATAACGATTCTTGTCAATAACAAAAGTATAAGAGCTAAACTATTGATAACATTCAATCAAAGAATCAGCTTTTTATGGTGACTCTAAATATGTATTTTTTTGTTAGTAATTACTGCAGTTATTAGTGCACAAGAAAGTTGGTATAATTATAAAAGACACAAGGAAAATAACTTAATAAGGGGTAATTTCAGTAAATATATACCGTCAACTTTTGCTTGCATTGCAAAAGTACCCATGAGCTTATATACGAAGCCACTATACTCAGTAATGTTTTCCATGAACGGAATGCTGAGAATTTCTGTATTTTCCCCCTGAATGGATACATTTCTTATGTTTTATTATCATTTATTTTTTTCTTGTATTTATATAGTTGTCACTTTGAAAAAGATTAAATTTTTTGCAGCTGTGAAGTGTAAAAGTGTCTAATCTATTGGTTTTTGGTATTCAAAATTAAATTAAAAGCTTTGAATTATAAATTTTTATTTGATGTCCATAATGGTAATTTTAATGTTTTACTTTGAACAAACTACTTTTATTATGCGTTATTTTTTATAAACACTGAGTCTAAAGGCATTAAATAATTTGGTGTTTGATAACCAAGTTCAAAACTGTCGGTATTGTTAAAGAATATCCACCTAACGCTTTGGCATTGCTGGGAGTTTATATCTTAGTTTTTGTAAGCAGGCTATTGTTGTATTTATTTTTGTAATTACTTAATTTTTTGATTTTTGTATACTTTTACTTTAATTGACATAATTTTTTCATTTCCCATTAAACGGAATATGAGGAGTTATTACGTATATGAGGAGGCTGCCCCTCCTAAACACCTCGCTCTTCACGCTACAGTTTTTCTGTACTTAAAAAAAAGTCACTTATCATCATAGGCAGCGCGATCGCGCTGCCTAAGTAAAGAACGATGTGGACACAAAATATTATTATTTTTCCTCCATACCCGGGCACTTCGTATCGAAGGGGTTGTCGTTGAAACTTCGAAAAGGGCTCATTCGATTAGAAATTGGAGTGGCTAGTGCCCTTTTTAATAGTCGAAAGTGATTGGAGGGTAACATGCCCCCCCCAAGCATATCATTCCCCCAAAACACATCCAATCAAAATTTTGAGATAGGCATTTTGTTCAGCGTTGTTTATTTCAAGATAGAAAATATATTTTTAAGGAAGACATTCCCCCACAACCCTCGGGGCAAGGGTTTTAAGTTATGCCCTGGAACATATAAGGTTTCAGTAGAAGGATCTGTCATAGAAACTTCAAAAAAGGCTCATTTGACTGAAAATTCAAAGGGCTAGTGTCCTTTTTAATAGTCCAAAGTGATTGGAGGGTAAATAGCCCCCCCCCACCACGCCCATCATTTACCCAAACACGTCCAATCAAAATTTTGAGATAGCCATTTTGTTCAGCGTAGTTGATTTCCAGATAGAAAATATGTTTTTGAGGAGGAAACTCCCCCACAACCCTCGGAGCAAGGGTTTGAAGTTATGCCCTGGGGGCATGTAAGGTTTTATAGAAGGCGTTGTTATAGAAACTTCAAAACAGGCTCATTCAATTGAAAATTCAAAGGGCTAGTGCCCTTTTTAATAGTCGAAAGTGATTGGAGGGTAACTAGCCCCCCCACCACGCCCATCATTTACCCAAACACGTCCAATCAAAATTTTGAGATAGCCATTTTGTTCAGCGTAGTTGATTTCCAGATAGAAAATATGTTTTTGAGGAGGAAACTCCCCCACAACCCTCGGGGCAAGGGTTTGAAGTTATGCCCTGGGGGCATATAGGGTTTTATAGAAGGCGTTGTTCTAGAAACTTCAAAAAAGGCTCATTCTATTGGAAATTCAAAGGGCTAGTGCCCTTTTTAATAGTCGAAAGAGGTTGGAGGGCAACTAGCCCCCCCCCCCCGCTCGCCCATCATTCCCCCAAATATATCCAATCAAAATTTTGAGATAGCCATTATGAACAGCGTAGTTGATTTCCAGATAGAAAATATGTTTTTGAGAAGGACACTCCCCCACAACCCTCGGTACAAGGGTTTTAAGTTATGCCCTGGGGGCCTATAAGAACGATGTTGGCACAATGTATCATTTATTACTTTTTCCCTTTAGAGCAGGGCACTTCGTATCAAAGAAGTCGTCGTAGAAACTTCGAAAAGGGCTCATTCAATCGGAAATTGGAGTGGCTTGTGCCCTTTTTAATAGTCAAAAATGATTGGAAGGCAACTAACACCCCTTCCACGCCCACCATTTCCCGAAACATATCCAATCAAAATTTTGAGATAGCAATTTCGTTCGGTGTAGTTGATTTCCACATAGAAATTATGTTTTTGAGGAGGACACTCCCCCACAGCCTTCAGGACAAGGGTTGTAAGTTATGCCCTGGGGGCATAGAAGGTTTTTATATAAGGGGTTGTCGTAGAAACTTCAAAAAAGGCTCATTTGATTGGAAATTTAAAGGGCTAGTGCCTTTTTTAATATTCAAAAGTAATTGGAGGGCAACTAGCCCCCCCAAACCCACCATTCCTCCAAACACATCCAATCGAAATTTTGAGATAGCCATTTTGTCCAGATAGAAATTATTTATTTGAGGAGGACGCTGCCCCAGAGCCTTCAGGGCAAGGGTTGTAAGTTATGTCCCTGGGGGCATTTAAGGTTTTTATAGAAGGCGAGTAGAGATGCCCCTATTGATCGTGACAGAACCACGTGGTTTATGGTTTTTTCACTGAGAATAAAAAAACAGGAATTTTCTCACTTTGATGGATGTTTTCCTGGATGGTTATGTGTGTTGGTCAATTTATTTGATGTTTTTCATGGATGTCAACAGTAATTTATGTCTGTTTTATGGTTTTTGTCAGTGAGAATGTAAAAATAGAATTTTTCTCACTTGAAAAAACAGGAATTTTGTCACATTGATGGATGTTTTCTTGGACGGTTATGTGTGTTGGTCAATTTATTTGATGTTTTTCATGGATGTCAACATCAATTTATGTCTGTTTTATGGTTTTTGTCAGTGAGAATTTGAAAAACCGGAACTTTCTCACTTTAATGGATGTCAACAGCAATTTATGTCTGTTTTATGGTTTTTGTCAGTGAGAATGAAAAAACAGGAACTTTCTCACTTTAATGGATGTCAACAGCAATTTATGTCTGTTTTATTGTTTTGTCAGTGAGAATGGAAAAACAGGAACTTTCTCACTTTAATGGATGTCAACAGCAATTTATGGATGTTTTATGGTTTTTGTCAGTGAGAATGAAAAAACAGAAATGGATGGATGGATGGATGGATGGATGGATGGATGGATAGATAGATGGATGGGTAGATGGATGGATGGATGGATGGATGGATGGATGGATGGGTGGATGGATGGATGGATGGAACACCTGTGCTGTCAGTCATTAATCAAATTGTTTCCGGGCAAAGTTTAATAATGTCTGACAGGTACTGCTCCAGGAATAGATCCAAGTCATTAATGTCTTTGCCTCGGAAACAATTCTACTGGTGGAACTCTAAAAGATATTAATAACCAAACGCCATGGAAACAATTCTCCAAGAAACATCTTAGCGATGAATAGATTTAGCGCGGGAATGAGGTTTCTTAGTAATTTGAAATGTGACAGCGCAGAGATGCCAAAAAACAAAAGGAACACGCTGAAATTATGTTTAGGGGTTATTTGGGCCAAACTGTTTTAGACATTTTATGGAATTATTTCGGCGAAACAGTTAGAGACATTTTAAAAGATGATTTTAAAAGATGATTTTAGAAGAGGTTTTGAGTGTGGTCATTATAATACACAAGTTCCATTTAAATAGTGTCGTGAGGTCCTCAACCCCAACCCCAAAGGGTCCTCATACCCCACGGGTTCTCTTACCCCACCCCTACCCCGAAGGAAGCCCCCGGTCCTCAAAGGTCCCACAGGCTCCCAAAGGGTCCCCGGACCCCCACTGTTACGTTATGTTATGTTATGTTATGTTATGCTATGTTATGTTATGTTATGGTCAGCTGTTATGTTATGTTATGCTATGTTATGTTATGCTATGCTATGTTATGTTATGTTATGTTATGTTATGTTATGTTATGTTATGCTATGTTATATTATGCTATGTTATGTTATGCTATGTTATGTTATGTTACGATATGTTATGCTATGTTATGTTATGATATGTTATGTTATCTTATGTTATGTTATGCTATGTTATGATATGTTATTATAGGTTATGCTAGGCTATGTTAGGTTATGTTATGCTATTTTATGTTATGCTATGTTATGTTATGTTATGTTATGTTATGCTATGTTATGTTATGTTATGTTATGTTATGTTATGTTATGCTATATTATGTTATGTTATGTTATGTTATGTTATTCTATGTTATGCTATGTTATGTTATGTTATGTTATGCTATGTTATGTTATGTTATGTTATGTTATACCTTTCAAAAGACATTTCAGAGCAAGTTCCTTTCTTAATGTCCATTCTAAACCCTTTTTCCAACTTGAAGTACTCGTCCTTTTCACCACAACCTTCACAGTTACATTCTCTTGATTTTTCAAAGTTCATTTTGAATTTCTTTCATTGAAATGCAAGAGTTAGAATATTTCAGTAGTGGTTTGTCATAGTTTACCATGTCATAGTTACATTCTCTTGATTTTTCAAAGTTCATTTTTAATTTCTTTCCTTGAAATGCAAGAGTTGGAATATTTCAGTAGTGTTTTGTCGTGGTTTACGTTGTCACAGTTACATTCTCTTGATTTTTTAAAGTTCATTTTGAATTTCTTACGTTGAAATGCAAAAGTTTGACAATTACTGTAGTGTTTGGTCATGTTTTACCATGTCACAGTTACATTTTCTTGATTTTTCAAAGTTCATTTTGAATTTCTTTCGTTGAAATGCAAGAGTTGGAATATTTCCGGCGTGTTTTGTAGTGGTTTACCTTGTCACAGTTACATTCTCTTGATTTTTCAAAGTTCTTTTTGAATTTCTTTCATTGAAATGCAAGAGTTAGAATATTTCAGTAGTGGTTTGTCATAGTTTACCATGTCATAGTTACATTCTCTTGATTTTTCAAAGTTCATTTTTAATTTCTTTCCTTGAAATGCAAGAGTTGGAATATTTCAGTAGTGTTTTGTCGTGTTTTACGTTGTCACAGTTATATTCTCTTGATTTCTCAAAGTTCATTTTGAATTTCTTTCGTTGAAATGCATGAGTTAGAATATTTCAGTAGTGTTTTGTTGTGGTTTACCGTGTCGCAATTACATTTTCATGATTTTTCAAAGTTCATTTTGAATTTCTTTCGGTGAAATGCAAGAGTTGGAATATTTCCGTCGTGTTTTGTCGTGCTTTACTATGTCACAGTTACATTCTCTTAATTTTTCAAAGTTCATTTTTAATTTCTTTCATTGAATTGCAAGAGTTGGAATATTTCAGTAGTGTTTTGCTTTGGTTTACCGTGTCACAGTTACATTTTCTTGATTTTTCAAAGTTCATTTTGGTTTTCTTTAATTGAAATGAAAGAGTTGGAATATTTCAGTAGTGTTTTGTTGCGGTTTACCTTGTCACAGTTACATTCTATTGATTTTTCAAAGTTCATTTTGGTTTTCTTTCATTGAATTGCAAGAGTTGGATTATTTCAGTAGTGTTTTGTTGTGTTTTACATTGTCACAGATACATTCTCTTGATTTTTCAAAGTTCATTTTGGTTTCCTTCATATTGAATTGCAATAGCTGGAATATTTCAGTAGTGTTCTGTCGTGGTTAACCATGTCACAGATACATTCTCTTGATTTTTCAAAGTTCATTTGGATTTCTTTCGTTTAAATGTGAGAGTTGGATTATTTCAGTAGTGTTTTGTTATGGTTTACCTTGTCACAGTTACATTCTATTAATTTTTCAAAGTTAATTTTGAATTTCTTTCGTTGAAATGCAGGAGTTGGAATATTTCAGTAGTGTTTTGTCATGGTTTACCTTGTCAGAGTTACATTCTCTTGATTTTTCAAAGTTCATTATGAATTTCTTTCATTGAAATGCAAGAGTTGGAATATTTCAGTAGTGCTTTGTCATGGTTTACCTTGTCACAATTACATTCTCTTTATTTTTCAAAGTTCATTTGAATTTCTTTTATTGAAATGCAAGAGTTGGATTATTTAAGTAGTATTTTGTTGTGCTTTACCATGTCACAGTTACATTCTCTTGATTTTTCAAAGTTCAATTTGGATTTCTCTCGTTGAAATGCAAGAGTTGGAATATTTCAGTAGTGTTTTGTTGCGGTTTACCTTGTCACAGTTACATTCTCTTGATTTTTCAAAGTTCATTTTGAATTTCATTCGTTGAAATTCTAGAGTTGGAATATTTAAGTAGTGTTTTGTCGTGGTTTACCTTGTCATAGTTACATTTTCTTGATTTTTCAAAGTTCATTTGAGTTTCTTTCATTGAAATGCAAGAGTTGGAATATTTCAGTAGTGTTTTGTTGTGGTTTACCTTGTCACAGTTACATTCTCTTGATTTCTCAAAGTTCATTGAATTTCTTTCGTTGAAATGCAAGATTTGGAATATTACAGTAGTGTTTTGTCGTGGTTTACCTTGTCACAGTTACATTCTCTTAATTTTTCAAAGTTCATTTTGGTTTTCTTTCATTGAAATGCAAGAGTTGGAATATTTCAGTAGTGTTTTGTTATAGTTTACCTTGTCACAGTTATATTCTTTTAATTTTTCAAAGTTCATTGAATTTCTTTCGTTGAAATGCAAGAGTTGGATTATTTCAGTAGTGTTTTGTCATGGTTTACCTTGTCACAGTTACATTCTCTTAATTTTTCAAAGTTCATTGAATTTCTTTCGTTGAAATGCAAGAGTTGGAATATTACAGTAGTGTTTTGTTATAGTTTACCGTGTCACAGTTACATTCTCTTGATTTTTCAAACTTCAGTTTGGTTTTCTTTCGTTGAAATGCAAGAGTTGGAATATTTCAATAGTGTTTTGTCATGGTTTACCTTGTCACAGTCACATTCTCTTAGTTTTTCAAAGTTTATTTTGAATTTCATTCGTTGAAATGCAAGAGTTGGAATATTTCAGTAATGTTTTGTCGTGGTTTACCTTGTCATAGTTACATTCTCTTGATTTTTCAAACTTCAGTTTGGTTTTCTTTCGCTGAAATGCAAGAGTTGTAAAATCAAGAGGATATAACTGTGACAAGGTAAACCATGACAAAATGCTTCTGAAATATTCCAACTTTTGTATTTCAACTAAAGAAACACAAAATGGACTTGGAAAAATGAAGAGAATGTAACTGTGACAAGGTAAACCACGACAAAACACTACTGAAATATTCCAACTCTTGCATTTCAATGAAAGAAAACAAAAATGAACTTTGAAAAGTCAAGAAAATATATCTGTGACAAGGTAAACCACGACAAAACGCTTTCTGAAATGTTTCAACTCTTGCATTTCAATGAATGAAATTGAAAAATGAACTTTGAAAAATCATGAGAATGTAACTGTGACAAGGTAAACCACGACAAAACACTACTGAAATATTCCAACTCTTGCATTACAACTAAAGAAAAACGAAATGAAATTTTAAAAATATATATAATGTAACTTTGAAAAGTTAAACCAAGTCAAAACAATACTGAAATATTCCAACTCTTGCATTTCAACGAAAGAAATTGAAAAATGTACTTTGAAAAATCAAGAAAATGTAACTATGACAAGGTAAACCACTACAAGACACTACTGAAATATTCTAACTCTTTCATTTCAATGATATAAATTTAAAATGAACATTGAAAAATCAAAAGAATTTATATGTTACCAGGTAAAGCATTACAAAACACTACTGAAATATTCCAACACTTGCATTTCAATGAAAGAAATTCAAAATGAACTTTGAAAATCTAAGAGGATGAAACTGTGACAAGGTAAACCATGACAAAACACTACTGAAATATTCCAACTCTTGCATTTCAACGAAGGAAATCCAAAAGGAACTTTGAAAAATCAAGGGAATGTAACTGTGACATGGTAAACCACGACAAAACACTACTGAAATATTCCAACTCTTGCATTTCAATGATAGAAATTAAAAATGAACTTTGAAAAATCAAAAGAATGTAACTGTGACAAGGTAAACCACGACAAAATACTACTGAAATATTCCAACTCTTGCATTTCAATGAAAAGATATTCAAAATGAACTTTGAAAAATCAAGAGAATGTAACTGTGACGAGGTAAACCACAACAAAACACTATTGAAATATTCCAACTCTTGTATTTCAACGAAAGAAATTCAAAATGAACTTTGAAAAATTAAGAGAATGTAACTGTGACAATGTAAACCATGACAAAACACTACTGAAATAATCCAACTCTTGCATTTCAATGAAAGAAATTCAAATTGAACTTTGAAAAATCAAGAGAATGTAACTGTGATAAGGTAAACTACAACAAAACACTATTGAAATATTCCAACTCTTGCATTACATCGAAAGAAATTCAAAATGAACTTTGAAAAATCAAGAGAATGTAACTGTGACACGGTAAACCATGACAAAACACTACTGAAATATTCCAACTCATGCATTTCAACGAAAGAAATTCCAAAATAAACTTTGAAAAATCAAGAAAATGTAACTGTGACAAGGTTAACCACATCAAAACACTACTGAAATATTCCAACTCTTGCATTTCAACGAAAATAATTCAACATGAACTTTGAAAAATTAGGAGAATGTAACTATGATTAGGTAAACCATGACAAAACTTTTGAAATATTCCAACTCTTGCATTTCATCGAAAGAAATCCAAAATGAACTTTGAAAAATTAAGAGAATGTAACTATGATTAGGTAAACCACGACAAAACTATTGAAATATTCCAACTCTTGCATTTCAACGAAAGAAAACCAAAATGAACTTTGAAAAATTAAGAGAATGTAAGTGTGATAGGGTAAAACACGACAAAACATTACTGAAATATTCCAACTCATGCATTTCAACGAAAGAAAACCACAATGAACTTTGAAAAATTAAGAGAATGTAACTATGATTAGTTAAACCACGACAAAACTATTGAAATATTCCAACTATTGCATTTCAACGAAAGAAAACCAAAATGAACTTTGAAAAATTAAGTGAATGTAAGTGTGATAGGGTAAACCACGACAAAACACTACTGAAATATTCCAACTCATGCATTTCAATGAAAGAAAACCACAATGAACTTTGAAAAATTTAGAGAATGTAATTGTGACTAGGTAAACCACGACAAAACACTACTGAAATATTCCAACTCTTGCATTTCAACAAAAGAAAACCAAACTGAAGTTTGAAAAATCAAGAGAATGTAACTATGACAAGGTAAACCACGACAAAACATTACTGAAATATTCCAACTCTTCCATTTCAACGTATGAAATTCAAAATTAACTTTGAAAAATTAAGAGAATGTTACTATGACAAGGTAAACCATGACAAAACACTATTGAAATATTCCAACTCTTGCATTTCAACGAAAAAAAGCTAAAATGAAGTTTGAAAAATCAAGAGAATGTAACTGTGACACGGTAAACTATAACAAAACACTACTGAAATAATCCAAATCTTGCATTTCAACGAAAGAAATTCAATGAACTTTGAAAAATTAAGAGAATGTAACTGTGACAAGGTAAACTATAACAAAACACTACTGAAATATTCCATCTCTTGCATTTCTATTAAAGAAAACCAAAATGAACTTTGAAAAATCATGAAAATGTAACTGTGACAAAGTAAAGCATAACAAAACACTATTGAAATATTCCAATTCTTGAACTTTAACGAAAGAAAACCGAAATGAACTTTTAAAAATCAAGAAAATGTAACTGTGACAAGGTAAACCACAACCAAACACTACTGGAATATTCCAACTCTTGCATTTCAATGAATGAAATACAAAATGTACTTTGAAAAATCAAGAAAATGTAACTATGACAAGGTAGACCACGACAAAACACTACTGAAATATTCCAACTCTTGCATTTCAATGAATGAAATTCAAAATGAACTTTGAGAAATCGAAAAAATGTAACTATGACAAGGTAAACCATAACAAAACACTACTTAAATAATCCAACTCTTTCATTTAAGCTAAAGAAATCCAAAATGAACTTTTAAAAATCAAGAGAATGTAACTTTCAAATGGTAAAGCACAACAAAACACTACTTAAATAATCTAACTCATGTATTTCAATGAAAGAAATTCATTTGAACTTTGAAAAATCAAGAAAATGTAACTATGACAAGGTAGACCACGACAAAACACTACTGAAATATTCCAACTCTTGCATTTCAATGAATGAAATTCAAAATGAACTTTGAAAAATCAAGAGAATGTAACTTTGACAAGGTAAACCATGAAAAAGCACTACTGAAATATTCCAACTCTTGTATTTCAATGAAAGAAATTAGTAATGAACTTTGAAAAATTAAGAGAATGTATCTGTGACAAGGTAAACCATGACAAACCACTACTGAAATATTCCAACTCCTGCATTTCAAAGAAAGAAATTCAAAATTAACTTTGAATAAGTAATAAAATGTAACTATGACAAGGTAAACCATAACAAGACCCTACTGAAATAATCCAACTTTCACATTTCAACGAAAGAAATTCAAATGAACTTTGAAAAATCAAGAGAATGTATCTGTGACAAGGCTAACCACGACAGAACACTACTGAAATATTCCAACTCTTGCAATTCAATGAAGGAAACCAAAATGAACTTTGAAAAATCAAGAGAATGTATCTGTGACAATGTAAAACACAACAAAACACTACTGAAATATTCCAAATAATCTTGCATTTCAACGATAGAAATTCAAAATGAACTTTGAAAAATTAAGAGAATGTAACTGTGACATGGTAAAGCACAACAAAACACTACTGAAATATTCCAACTCTTGCATTTCAATGAAAGAAATTCATTTGAACTTTAAAAAATCAAGGAAATGTAACTATGACAAGGTATACCACAACAAAACACTACTGAAACATTCCAACTCTTGCATTTCAATGGAATAAATTCAAATGAACTTTGAAAAATCAAGAGAATGTAATTGTGACAAGGATAACCATGAAAAAGCACTAATTAAATATTACAACTCTTGTATTTCAACTATAGAAATTCGTGATGACCTTTGAAAAATCAAGAGAATTTATCACCGACAAGGTAAACAATGACAAACCACTGCTGAAATATTCCAACTCCTAATGTCAATCTCCTAATCAGTAGACAAAACACTACTGAAATAATCCAACTCTTGCATTTCAACGAAAGAAATTCAATGAACTTCGAAAAATTAAGAGATTGTAACTGTGACAAGGTAAACTATAACAAAACACTACTGAAATATTCCAACTCTTGCATTTCAATGAAAGAAAACCAAAATGAACTTTGAAAAATTAAGAGAATGTAACTGTGACAAGACAAGACACTACTGAAATATTCCAACTCTTGCATTTCAATGAAGGAAAACCGAAATGAACTTTGAAAAATCAAGAAAATGTAAGTGTGACAAGGTAAACCACAACAAAACACTACTAAAGTGTTCCAACTCTTGCATTTCAATGATAGAAACTCATTTGAACTTTGAAAAATCAAGAAAATGTAACTATGACAAGGTAGACCACGACAAAACACTACTGAAATATTCCAACTCTTGCATTTCAATGAATGAAATTCAAAATGAACTTTGAAAAATCAAGAGAATGTAACTGTGACAAGGTAAACCATGACAAAGCACTACTGAAATATTCCAACTCTTGCATTTCAATGAAAGAAATTCGTAATGAACTTTGAAAAATCAAGAGAATATAACTGTGACAAGGTAAAGCATGACAAAACACTACTGAAATATTCCAACTCCTGCATTTCAATGGAAAAAATTCAAAATGAACTTAGAAAAATTAATAAAATGTAACTGTGACAGGGTAAACCACAAAAAAACGCTACTGAAATAATCCAACTCTCACATTTCAACAAAAGAAATTCCAAAATAAACTTTGAAAAATCAAGAGAATGTATCTGTGACATGGCTAACCACGACAAAACACTACTGAAATATTCCAGCTCTTGCAATTCAATGAAGGAAACCAAAATGAACTTTGAAAAATCAAGAGAATGTATCTGTGACAATCTAAAAGACAACAAAACATTACTTAAATATTCCGACTCTTTCATTTAAATGAAATAAAAACAAAATGAAATTTGAAAAATCAAGAGAATGTAACTCTGACATTGTAAAGCGAGACAAAACACTATTGAAATATTCCAACTCTTGCATTTCAACTAAAGAAAACCAAAATCAACTTTGAAAAATCAAGACAATGTAACTGTGACAAGGTAAACCAAGACAAACCACTACTGAAATAATCCGACTCTTTCATTTCAATGAAAGAAATTCAAAATGAACTTTGAAAAATCAAGAGAATGTAACTGTGACATAGTAAAGCACTACAAAACACTACTGAAATCTTCCAACTCTTGCATTCCACCGAAAGAAATTCAAAATGAACTTTGAAAAATCAAGAAAATGTAACTGTGACACGGTAAACCACAACAAAACACTACTGAAATATTCCAACTCATGCAGTTCAACGAAAGAAATTCAAAATGAACTTTGAAAAATCAAGATAATGTAACTGTGACAAAGTAAACCACGACAAAACACTACTGAAATATTCCAACTCTTGCATTTCAAGGAAAGAAATTAAAAATGAACTTTGAAAAATCAAGAGAATGTAACTATGACATGGTAAACTATGACAAACCACTACTGAAATATTCTAACTCTTGCATTTCAATGAAAGAAATTCAAGATGAACTTTGAAAAATCAAGAGAATGTAACTGTGAAGGTTGTGGTGAAAAGGATGAGCACTTCAAGTTGGAAAATGGGTTTAGAAGGGACATTAAGAAAGGAACTTGCTTTGAAATGTCTTTTGAAACGTATAACATAGCATAGCATAACATAGCATAACATAACATAGCATTGAATAGCATAGCATAGTATAGCATAGCAAAGCATAGCACAAAATAATATAATATAACATTACATAGCGTAACATTGTTTAAAATAACAGCATAACATAGCATAACCTAGCATAATACAGCGTAACATAGCAAAATATAACATAACAACATAACATAACACAACATAGCATAACATAACATAGCATAATATAACATAACATAGCATAACATAGCATAGCATAACATAACATAGCATAACATAACATAACATAGCATACCATAACATAACATAACATAGCATAACATACCATAATATAACATAACTTGGGGGGTCGGGGGACCCTTTGGGAGCCTGTGGGACCTTTGAGGACCGGGGGCTTCCTTCGGGGTTGGGGTGGGGTATGAGAACCCGTGGGGTATGAGGACCCTTTGGGGTTGGGGTAGAGGACCTCACGACACTGTTTAAATGGAACTTGTGTATTATAATGACCACACTCAAAACCTCTTCTAAAATCATCTTTTAAGATTTCTCTATCTGTTTCGCCGAAATTATTCCCTAAGATGTCTAAAACAGTTTCGCCCAAATAACTCCTAATCGTAATTTCAGCGTATTCCCTTTGTTTTTTGGCATCTCTGTTCTGTCACATTTCAAATTACTAAGAAACCTGAGTCCCGCGCTAAATTTATTCATCACTAAGATGTTTCTTAGAGAATTGTTTCCATGGCGTTTGGTTATTAATATCTTTTGTAGTTCGACCAGTAGAATTGTTTCCGAGACAAAGACATTAATGACTTGGATCTATTCCTGGAGCAGTACCTGTCAGACATTATTAAACTTTGCCCGGAAACAATTTGATTAATGACTGACAGCACAGGTGTTCCATCCATCCACCCATCCACCCATCCATTCATCCATCCATCCATCCATCCATCCATCTATCCATCTATCCATCCATCCATCCATCCATCCATTTCTGTTTTTTCATTCTCACTGACAAAAACCATAAAACATCCATAAATTGCTGTTGACATCCATCAAAGTGAGAAAGTTCCTGTTTTTCATTCTCACTGACAACTAACCATAAAACAGACATGAATTGCTGTTGACATCCATTACAGTGAGAAATTTCCTGTTTTTTCATTCTCACTGACAATAACCATAAAACAGACATAAATTACTGTTGACATCCATTAATGTGAGAAAGTTCCTGTTTTTCAAATTCTCACTGACAAAAACCATAAAACAGACATAGATTGATGTTGACATCCATGAAAAACATCAAATAAATCGACCAACACACATAACCGTCCAAGAAAACATCCATCAATGTGAGAAAATTCCTTTTTTTTAAATTTATAAAATTACTGTTTTTAAATTATAACTTAAAAAAGCCATAAAACATAAATGAATTAATTTTGACATACATGAAAAAACATCAAATAAATTGACCAACATACATGACCGTCCAGGAAAACATCCATAAGAGTGAAAAAATTCATGTTTTTTCAAGTGAGAAAAATTCTGTTTTTTTATCCTCAGTGAGAAAACCATAAACCAAATGGTTCTGTCATGATCAATAGGGGCATCTCTACTAAGGCGTTGTCGTAGAAACTTGAAAAAGTCTCATTCGATAGGAAATTCAAAGGGCTAGTGCCCTTTTTAGTAGTTGAAAGTTATTGGAGGGCAACTAACCCCTCTCTCACGCCCACCTTTTCCCTAAAACACATCCAATCAAAATTTTAAGATAGTTATTTTGTTCCACGCAGTTAAAGTTCAGGAAATTATACCTTTGAGCAGGACAATCCCCCCAAAGTCTTCAGGGGAAGGGTTATAAGTTATGCCCTGGGGGTATATAAGTTTTTATTGAAATCTTGGTCTTAGAAACTTGAAAAAGGGCTCATTCGATTGGAAATTGGAGTGGCTAGTGCCATTTTCAATAATCAAAAGTGATTTGAGGGCAACTAGGCCCCCCCCTCCCAAGCGCATCATTCCCCCAAAACACATCCAATCAAAATTTTGAGATAGGCATTTTGTTCAGCGTTGTTTATTTCAAGATAGAAAATATGTTTTTAAGGAAGACATTCCCCCACAACCCTCGGGGCAAGGGTTTTATATTATGCCCTGGGGGCTTACAAGGTTTCAGTAGAAGGATTTGTCGTAGAAACTTCGAAAAAGGCTCATTTGACTGAAAATTCAAAGGGCTAGTGTCCTTTTTAATAGTCGAAAGTGATTGGAGGGTAACGAGCCCCCCCCCCCACCACGCCCATGATTTACCCAAACACGTCCAATCAAAACTTTGAGATAGCCATTTTGTTCAGCGTAGTTGCTTTCCAGATAGAAAATATGTTTTTGAGGAGGAAACTCCCCCATAACCCTCGGGGCAAAGGTTTTAAGTTATGCCCTGGGGGCATATAAGGTTTTTATATATAAGGCGTTGTTGTAGAAACTTCAAAAAGGGCTCATTCCATTCGAAATTTAAAGGGCTAGTGCCCATTTTAATATTCAAAAGTAATTGGAGGGCAACTACCCCCCCCAAACCCACCATTCTTCCAAACACATCCAATCAAAATTTTGAGATAGCCATTTTGTCCAGATAGAAATTATTTATTTGAGAAGGACGCTGCCCCAGAGCCTTCAGGGCAAGAGTTGTAAATCAAGCCTTGGGGGAATTTAAGGTTTGTATAGAAGGCGTTGTCGTAGAAACTACAAAAAGTCTCATTCGATTGGAAATTCAAAGGGCTAGTGCCCTTTTTAGTAGTCGAAAGTGATTGGAGGGCAACTAACCCCTCTCTCACGCCCACCTTTTCCCTAAAACACATCCAATCAAAATTTTAAGATAGCCATTTTGTTCCACGCAGTTAAAGTTCAGGAAATTATACCTTTGAGCAGGACACTCCCCCCAAAGTCTTCAGGGGAAGGGTTATAAGTTATGCCCTGGGGGTATATAAGTTTTTATTGAAAATTGGTCGTAGAAACTTGAAAAAGGGCTCATTCGATTGGAAATTCAAATATCTAGTGCCCTTTTTAATAGTTAAAAGTGATTTGAGGGCAACTAGCCCTCCTCTCTTGCCAATCTATTCACCAAACATATCCAATTAAAATTTTTAGATAAAAAATTTTGTTCAGTGTTGTGTTTTTCCAGATAGAAATTATGTTTTTCAGGAGGAAACTCCCCCACAGCCCTCAGGGGAAGGGTTGTAAGTTATTCCCTGGGGGCATATAAGGTTTTTATAGAACATGTCGTCGTAGAAACTTTTAAAAGGGCTGTTTCTATTGGAAATTGAAATGGTTAGTGCCCTTTTTAATAGTCGAAAGTGATTAGAAGGCAACTAACACCCCTTCCACGCCCACCATTTCCCCAAACATATTCAATTAAAATTTTTAAATTGCCATTTTGTTCCACGCAGTTTAAAGTTCAGGAAATTATACCTATGAGCAGGACATCCACCCCACAGTCTTCAGGGCAAGGGTTATAAGTTATGCCCTGGGGGCATATAAGGTTTTTATTGAAATCTTTGTCGTAGAAAATTAAAAAAGGGCTCATTCGATTTGAAATTCAAAGGGCTAGTGCCCTTTTTAATTGTCGAAAGTGATTTGACGGCAACAAACCCCCCTGTCACGCCCAACTTTTCCCCAAACACATCGAATCAAAATTTTTAGATAGCCATTTTAATCAGCTTAGTTGAAGGTTTTGGAAATTAGGTCTTTACGGATGACAACCCCCCCCCACAAACCTCAGGGCAAGGGTTGTAAGTTATGCCCTGGGAGCATGTAATGTTTTGTAGAAAGCAATGTTGTAAAAATATCAAAAAGGCCTCATTCAATTTAAAATTGAAAGGGCTAGTGCCTCTTTAATAGTCGAAATTGATTGAAGGGCAACTAACCCCCCTCTCACGTCCACCATTTCCCCAAACATACCCAATCAGAATTTGAGATATTCATTTTTTTCAACGTAGAGAAAAGTTCTGGAAGTTAGGTCTTTTAGGATGATAGCCCCGTCAGAGCCCTCAGTACAAGGGTTTTAAGTTATACCCTTGGGGCATATAAGGTTTATATAGAAAGTTGTTTTAGAAATCTCAATAGGGGCTCATTTGATTGGAAATTGAAATTACCCTTTTTAATAGTCAAAAGTGAGTAGAGAGTAAGTAACCCCCCTCTCACACCCACCATTTCCCAAAACACAGTCAATCAAAGTTTAGAGATAGCCATTTTGTTCAACGTAGTTTAAAGTTCTGGAAAGTATGTATTTAAGGATGACAAACCCCCCAGAGTGCCCAGGGCAGAGGTTGTAAGTTATGCCCTGGGGGCATATAAGGTTTTAAGGATAGAGTTGTCGTAAAACTTCAAAAAAGGCTCATTCAATTGGAACTTGAGAGGGCTAGAGCTTTTTTAATAGTTGAAAGTGATTGGAGGGTAACTAATCCCCCTCTCACGCCCACCATTCACCCAAACACATTCAATCAAAATTTTCAGATAGCCATTTGCTTCAACGTAATTGAAATTTCTGGAAATTAGGTCTTTGAGGATGACAACCCCTTCCTCCAGCCCTCAGGGCAAGGGTTTTAAGTTATCCCCTGGGGGCGTATTAGGTTTTTATTGGAAGCGTTGTCGTAGAAACTTAAAAAGGGCTAATTTGATTGAAAATTGAAAGGGCTAGTGCCTGTTTTAATAGTTGAAAATGATTGGAGAAATACTAACGCCCCTCTCAAGCCCACCATTGTCCCAGACACATCCAATCAAAATTTTTAGATAGCTATTTTGTTTAACGTAATTGAAAATTTTGGGAATTAGGTCCTAGAGGATGACAACCGCCCTCACAGCCCTTAGGGTAAGGGTTTTAATTTATGCCCTGGGGGCATATAAGGTGTTTATATGAAGTTTTGTCGTAGAAACTGAAAAAGGGCTCATTCGATTGAAAATCGAAAGTCCTAGTGCCCTTTTTAATACGCGAAAGTGATTGGAAGGCTTGACATTTTTATAGTAAAGATCGATGTGGGTATAATTTATTATTTTTTGGTTGTTGTTGTTGTTTAGACCAGGGCACTTTTTATCGAAGGAGCTGTCGTAGGAACTTCGAAAAGGGCTCATTCGATTGAAATAGAAAGGGTTGATGCCCTTTTTAATAGTCGAAAGTGATTGGAGGAAAATTAATCCTCCTCCCACGTCCACCCTGCCATTTGACTTTATGTTTAGAAACTAAATGTTGCCAAACGATTAAATCAAAATGCACTCTGTTAATGCTAATTCCAAATAAGGCATCTCAGCAGTATCCCAAAAACGACTGAGGATATTATGTTCAAACTGTCGGGACTGTTTCTGCTCTTAAAATTTAACCAAATCAAAATAGCGTAAGTCTATCCAAGCTATCAAAGAAAATAAACAGATTTTGTTGCAAATGGTATCAATTTTTCCATTTCAGGTCAACTAGAGGAGGTATAAAACTTATTTAAACACTACTATTTAAGAGGGTGTATGTTGGTAAAAATTGCTCAAAAATTTTCTCCAGCATACAAATAGCAGGCCAAACTATATATTCTTAAAAAAACGAAAAGATTTAATGTATTATTTTCTTTTTCTCTGAAAAGACTATGTCAATATAAAGCGAACAGAAATTAATTAAAAAAAACTTTTTCCACAAAATCAGTTTTTTAAAGAAAAGTAAAGAACTCCATTAAACAAAAAATTAGCAAAAATAAAATCAAATAATCTACCAAGCGTGCAACTCCCACAAATCAGTATCGATAAATAAATGAAACCCAAAACGAACAGAAATTACAATTAATAACCGAGTCAAACTCAAAACGAGCTGAAATTAACATAAGTTGGGCTCAAAACCCCTATGGCCAGAACATAATTTGCACTTTACTGAAAAAATTACAAATATTTTTACTTCTATAATTTTAATAAATTAAATAATATTAACATTTTGATTACTGAATATCAGTATATGCATATTAAACTGACAATGCACATTCATTTGTATTTTTTCAGTAAATTGCAAATTATGTTCTGGCCTTGGGAAGGCACATTGGTTTTGAGCCCAGCTTATGTTAATTTCTGCTCGTTTTGAGTTTGACTCGGTTATTTATTGTAATTTCTGTACGTTTTGGGTTTCGTTTATTTATCGATGCTGATTTGTGGGAGTTTCACACTTGGTTGATTATTTGATTTTATTTTTGCACACTTTTTGTTTAATGGAGTTTTTTACTTTTCTTTGAAAAGCATATTCTGTGGAAAAAGTTTTTTTAATTAATTCTAATTAAACGACCTTGGTGTTTAAGGAATCATTTTTAAAGAATTGGGTCAAAATTTAAACTTTAAGGTAAAAAGCGAGGTGTTGAGGAGGGAGCAAACCTCCTTATATAGGTAATAATTTCTGTTCATCTTAAGTTTTAGTGTTGTTCCTTACTTTCAGTTGAAAAACTTGCTGTTGTTTTTTATTTAATTTCTGATCGTTCTATAAATAACGCCAGGATACCTGACTCCAGCTCACGGAAAAATTACCCTGGACATCTACCCTTAATATCTCCACGCGTAAAATTGAATTGGTAAAGATAAAGCAAGACATATAAAGAAATTTCGTATAGGAATTCTGCCGAATTCACTCAGTGTAAAATTTCCCCTGAAGAGTTCAGCCCCCGAGAACTTCCCTCTCCATCAAAAATTCTCCCCGTGCAAAATCCTCCTAGCATAAAAGTCGTCCTACCCTCCCCACTTGAAAAATGTATGAATACTTCCCAATAAAAAATACTATACGTAAACAATGGGCAAATTTTATAATTTAAAAACCTTTGCCGATATGCTGTAGAGGATGATTTTATCTCCAAAGACATAGTTATTGTGCCTCTCAACTATAATTAACAAAACAGTTATCTTAATATTTTGATCAGACGATTTTGGGAAAAAGTGGCGTGGGAGGGGGCTTAGTAGCCCCCCCCCAGTTTTATGGTCAGTTTAATAGGGCGCTAGAACTTTTTAGTTCCGTTAGAATGAGCCCTCTGCTGACGTTGTAGGGCCACTGGGTTGATACGATCACCCCTGGAAAAAAAAAGCAAATACTCGTAATCGCGCATCCGTGATCTTTCTTTCGTGAAAAATTACAAAATCTCACATTTTTGCAGATAGGAGCTTGAAACCTCTAAAATAGGGTTTTGTGTTACGCCAAATCTGACGGTGTGGTTCTCATTAAATTTCCATGACTTCAGGGGGGTCTTTCCCCCTTTTTTCAAAAATCAGACAAATTTTCTTAGACTCGTAGCTTTTGATAGGTAAAACTAATCTTAATGAAACTTATATATTTAGAATCAGCATAACTAGCCAATTCCTTTGATATATATGTTGGAACCCTTGGTCCCAGTTTGTTCAGATAAATGTCCTTCCCAGATTCTTTTCTTTTGGCCCCTTAATTATTTTCCTTCCCCTAGTAATAATTATTAATTTTCCTTTAATTTTGGTGTCCCCATTTTCTGTCCTCCTAATTGCGTAGTTGGTTACACAGACCATGAGGTTAAGTGCGCAGTGGGGGATGTTTGACTAGTAATTTAGTAAGCCCTCGGATTGGCTGGAAAAATTCACCACCTCCCCATCACCCCGTCGCAGACACTCGTCTGGCTGAGCGGGCTGGGGAAAATAGTTCCTTTTTGTTTTAGTTCCTTTTTGTAGCGTATCTTGATTACAGTAAGATGTCTTATACTATATAATCTTTGACTTTTTAGCCTAGGTCAAGTCTAAAGACATATTTAGAAATATTATCCGTAACCCTTGGCCTTAAAGTGGCCCCTGGGACCATTCAATCACGCTATAGTACCCTAAGCCAGGGTATATTGTGTTAGTGGGAATCCCACTAACAAATGGGCCAACAAGGGGTTCTCCCCCTCGAGTAAGTGGCATAGCAACCTTTTTGCGCCATTTTTGCACCAAACAGTAGTGACCCCCGTAGATTACCTCCGAATAAGTGGTGGCAGCAATTAAAGGTCCTATCAATAAACCTGATATTAAAAGAATTCCGCGTTTTCGAAGAGACAAGTAATTTAGCCTACAAGAGCAGCCTATTGTGGTTAAATATAAAAAAGAAAAAAATCGCAAAGAAATTTTTTTTATCTGGGCTGTGCCTAGTTGAATAGACAGGTAATAGAATTTAATAATCAATATATCGCACAGCAAATTAGTGTGCAAAAATAAGGCTAATTGAGACGCAGCAAATTTTCGCGAGAGACCGGAAGTTGCATTGATAAAATGATTTTCATTTGGACGGAAGACGTTAAGTAAACCTTGAAATAATGGCGGACAAACGGAGAATTCAGACAAGGTCTACCACGGTAAAACAAAAATCGGATTCAGACACACAATTGTATGCGACTCCCACTGGAAATACCCTAAGAAAAACACCATCACATAGAACCATATATCACTCAACAGGTGAAATAGACATTTCTGGGACGTTTGAAGAGGAAATCTTCAAAACAAAATCAGTAATAGAGCGATCTCCGGTACGAACCAGGGAAGAAGAAAAAAGTCTAAGGCAAATTCAGAAAGAATTATTCTCAGACAGAGAAAACCGAACAAAAGAAACAGTGGCGATAATACATGAAGAAAAATCATTACATGAAAGAACGGGTAAAACAAAACAAACTCACCCTTCAGAGGAGGTACAAAAAGTAGGGGAGCTGAGGGCAAGAGAAAATATTATACAACAAGCAGACTCAGAAAGCGAATTAAGAGAATATAGAGACAGTGAGAATCATAGTAGGCGAAGTAGCAGGAGTAGTAGAAGCTCAATTTCCAGCAGGAGCTCGCGAAAAAGCACTCAAATAGATATGACACAACAACTATTAAATTTCATGAAGGAAGAAAGAATAGCTAGAGAGAAAAATGAGAAGGCAGATAGAGAGGAAATAAAATACATAATGGAAATGATTGCAGGGAGAAATTCCCAAGAGCTGCAGAAATTGTCTACAATAGAGGTAATGCAGGCAGTAAACCTTCAACCAATGAAAGAAAATGAAGATGTACATTTAGACATATACAATTTTGAAAAAACAGCGGAATTAAGCGGATTGCCGAGAGAAAATTGAGTGACAAGAATACATCCCCTCCTTAACTACAAAGCACAATTTCCATATAAAGCATTACCAATGGAGTACTCAAAAGATTTTGAAAGACTAAAGCAAGCCATTTTTGAAAAGTTTCAACTCTCCCCCGAGCACTTTCAAAGAAGGCTTAGAAGCAAAAGAAACCGAGACAACGAAACTTATAAAGAACACGGGTACAAATTGAAAGATATGTGTTTAAAATGGCTAGAAGTAGAAACCTGTAGAATATTAGAAGACACGGAAGAAATAAAAGATAAGATAATGTGAATACTGAATAAAACAGCGATGGAAAAATTTTTAGAAAATACCCATCCAAATATGAGAATGTACTTAAAAGAGAAACACCCACAAACAATTGAAGAAATGTCCGAATTAGCAGACAGGCACACTGAAAATAGGAGGGAGGCATTCCCACCAAAAACAAGGTTAGGAGGTAGTAGTAGGAAAGAATACCCTTAATCAGAGAATAAAAATAATGCTAACCAGATATGGCAAACACAAACGGAAGCAACGTGCTACCATTGTCACTCCGGCAGCCACTATAGCACCAATTGCCCAAATAAAGACGGTAGAAAATACGTCCAAAGACAGGAACAGTGTGATGTTACCTGTTATAACTGTAATAAACGAGGAGATTATACCTCAGATTGCCACAGCGCGAAAAGAAATTGCGACAATAATTACAGAACAAGGGACGATGGGGCAAACGGAAGACAGGATAATCTTAGAAACCATCGATCCCGAGAGAATGGGAAAAAGTCTCAAACTTATAACAGAACCGCATGGGTTAAAAGCCCGGAGAATATGAAAACTTGCGCATTTGCAGAATCACACAAAGTATGTGGCTAACTAAATGGTAAATCGGTAGAAATAGCTATCGATTCCTGCAGCGACCAAACCTATATACGGGAAGACTTGGTAAAGAAAACCGAAGTAAATTACAAAAATAAAGTGGCAGCGCTATGCTAATATGGAGCAGAACATAAATGTCCGACGGCTCAGGTCATAATAGAAATAGCCAACAAAAAGGGAAATACGGTTAAAAAGGAATTAAAAGTAGGGGTTGTACCTACTCTTGCAGAAGACGTGTTATTAGGGGGAGATTTCGGCAATATAGATAACTTTCTTCCACTAAACGCAACCTCCATGATAAAAAAATAAATGCAGTGACACGAAGTCAAGAAAAAAACAAAAGGGAGGCTGTGTCGCGCACTAATGAAAATGATGATCAAAATATACAAAACACATTTCAATTTAACGACGAGATGTTCATAAAAAATACAAAACTAAGAAAACTGAAAACCCAAAAAAGGGCGGATGAAAAGGAATATAACCAAAAACAAGAGAAATTATTGACCGTAGAAAAAGAACCAGACACAACCAAAGATGAATTAACCGAAATACTCGGGGTAGCCTCCGAAAAGTCGCAAAATTACAAACAAACGATAGAGATTGCAGAAAAATAAAACTAGCACTAACGAATCAAAAACATCCGCAATCTAAACAGTTTTCCAGTAATGGAAATCTACTTTACAAAATAATGGAGACTGTGGAAAACCCTAGAAAATTACAACTTTTGGTACCACATGAACTAAGAAAAGCGGTAATAAAGTTAGCTCACTCAAGCCCAACGGGGGGACACATGGGATCCCAAAGAACAAGAGATAGAGTCTTGCAGCGTTTTTGGTGGAAAGGATTAAGAAGGGATATTATCAACTTTTGTAAAAGATGCAAAGATTGTCAATTAGTTGCATACAAAAAACCAAATGAAAAAGTTCCAATGAAAAAATGTCCATTTTCGGCAAACCGTTTGAGAGAATTTCAATGGACATTTTAGGTCAACTTCCGAAATCTAGCGCGGGAAACAGATTCATTCTAGTTGTTAATGATTTGGCTACGAGATACCCAGAATCTATCCCAATGCGAACAGTAAAATCACGAAAATTGCAGAAGAATTAGCGAAATATGTCTCACCTCACAAAATCCCGAAGAAAATTTTAACAGATAATGGAACCAATTTTATATCGACATACATCCGAAAATTATACAAAATTCTCGGTATAAAACAAGTATTAACTACTCCATTCCATCCTCAGACAAATGGAGTGACAGAAAGATTTAACGGAACCCTAATTAGTATGTTTAATTATACGTTTTGTAAGAGATGATGTAAACCAATGGGAAAAAATGCTTCCTTATGTCCTTTTTGCATACAGAGAAACTCCACACCAAGCTAAAGGGTTCTCACCATTTGAATTACTATATGGGACAAACCGGAGGGGAATGTTAGATATTTTAAAGGAATCATGGGAGAATGAGGATAAAAATGAAGAAACAGTGATAACCCACCTGCTATCACTACGAGAAAAACTGAATAAATACCATAAAATTGCCAAGCAGGCACAGGGGGAATACGCAGAAAAAACGAAAATATGGTATGATAAATCCGCCCGAATGCGCAAATTCACGGAAGGGGATGAAGTCCTCATATTGTTACCGGACGGAAATAATAAATTGGAAGTAAGATGGAAAGGACCATTTAAGGTGAAAAAGAAAATGAATGACGTAAATTATGGAATAGAATTAGATGGAGCAAGGAAAAAGGAAGAAGTTTACCATGTGAATTTACTGAGGAAATTTAACAAGCAGAATGAAAAAGAAAACCACAAGGATCCACAGAAGCGCTGCCTCATGATTTCGACCTCAGAACATGACGAGGAAAGTGCCCCTATAGGTACAATAGACCTGGCGGAAACACATATAAATACCATTGAAAGAGTTTCGGCAGAAACACTTTTGAGATCCCATCTCAGAAATCCCAACACATCTCAGAAATCCCAATTAAACAAGTTATTCACGGAATTTGCAGACGTATTAACAGACCAAATCAGAAAAACAGAAAATGTAGCACATAAAATACTATTAAAGGACAAGAAACCAATAAAACAATACCCGTACCAAATACCAGAAGCAAAAAGGATAGAGATTAAAAAAGAAATTGACCAAATGTTCGATTTAGGGGTTATAGAACCATCAAATTCAGAATATGCAGCACCAGTCGTATTAGTCCCGAAGAAGGATGGCTCCATTAGATTTTGTGTAGATTATAGAAAACTAAATAATATTTCCGAATCAGACGCGTATCCAATAACAAGAATGGATGAAATTCTAGAATCAGTTGGCTCCGCAAAATTTATATCAATTTTAGACTTGAGAAGGGGATATTGGCAAATAAAGATGCACCCAGAAGATTCAGCCAAAACTGCCTTTATTACTCCTTTTGGGTTGTACCAATTTAGGTACATGCCATTTGGACTAAAAGGGGCACCAGCAACATTCCAAAGGCTAGTAGATTATATTTTAAACTCCTTAACATTTACAAGAGCCTATTTGGATGACATTATAGTATTTTTGAACTCGTTCAATGAATATCTAATCCATATGGAATAAGTGTTAGCCAGGTTGAGGAGAGCAAGACTAACTTTGAATGAAGAAAAATGTAAATTAGTGCAGTCACAGACAGAATAGCTGGGACAAAAAAAAGGAAACGGTATAATAGCCCCATTAAGGGAAAAAACAGAAAAAATTAGAAACGCAGAAGTTCCGACCATAAAGAAAAAAGTTCGGTCATTCTTGGGGTTGGCAGGATATTACCAAAAATTCATACCAAATTTTCCAACGATTGCTACACCTTTGACGGAGCTAACAAGGAAGGGGGCCATAGATCCCGTTAAATGATCAGAAATGGAACAAGATGCATTGGATACACTGAAAAATGCTCTTTGTAGCGAAAGGAAACTGAGAAATCCAGATTTTTCCTTACCAATTTATGCTACAAACTAACAGTTCAGATTACAGATTAGGGGCAGTTTTATCTCAAAATTTCGAAGATGGGGAGCATCCAATCATATTTATATCCAAAAAATTGTCAAAAGCAGAATTAAATTATAGCACGATTGAAAAAGAATGTCTTGCGATAATATACGCAGTCAAAAAACTCGACTATTACTTATATGGACGAAAATTTACAATAGTGACAGATCACAACCCATTGAGATGGCTAAATATAATGAAGCCAGATAACGGACGATTGGCACGATGGGCCCTGTGCTTACAGGAATATGATTTAGAAATAAAATCGAGACCGAGGACAGATAACGGAAATGCTGACGGTTTGTCCCGATTGTGAGAAAAGAATAATATAAGTTAAAAAATGTTGGATGGGCTGTGCCTTGATAACATAAATAATAGGGGGAAAAGAGGTCAAAGACCCATGGGGAATAAAACAAGATGATTATAAAATAGAGATGAAGGACCTAAAACAGGTTGGAGGAAAGTTGGGAGAGACTGAATGTCGAGTCGGATTGGAAAAACTTGGAAAGGAATCCGAGATTAGTATTATCAACTCAAAAGATATGTCGATCCTTTATGAGGGGGAGGAATTCCTTGGGGAAGATCCCCTGTGGGAAATCGCGAAAGATAGTCCTTCTCCTTCATGCACAACTGGCGGACAAGTTGTGATCCCTTTACCGAGATTTTGCCTCTCTGATATGGAGCCCTTGGGGGATACTCTCTCCCAGTCACTTCATACTTCACCCAAACCTTTGTCCAGTAACCCTATTCATAGCTATCATCCGTTAATGGGAATTGACAATTATTTCCAGAAAATCATATTCAGTATCGAAGTTTCATCTTCAATTAGCATCAACGTATATTCTTCATTTAATTATCCCAGGGGAGGGAACCCAGAAAAAGGCGATTCATGGTTCACTCAAAATTTTACATCATTCCCAGTACCCTTATCGTTTTCACAGGCCTTTGCATTTTCGGCCTTAGATTATTTGAAATTATGCCAAGGGGTAATTTACTTTTTATTGAGATGTGGGGTTGTTTCCACAGATGGAAATTAAGAGGCTAGTGCAGCCAAATTTTTCATGATGGCTGGCATCATCGAAAGTGCCAGGAACTGATTCTCTGCTCCTCTCAAATGTAAATTTGTGAGAGCAAGAAAATTTTTGTTTTTGATTGTGCTGCGCAAAATGAATTTCTACGAATCTTGGGGACTTCAACTTGCAAAACCAAATGCGGATGCTATACAATCTAGACCATGGTGGTTCTACGATAGAGACGTGGGGATGACGACGAATCCTGAGCCAAGCGGTGGAAGTACAGGCATAGGTGAAAGAAAGAAGACAAGATACAAGTTTGATGATTTTAAGTTTAGTGTTATTTATGTTATGTCTGAGTTTCCAGTCAATCCACCAGAGTAGTGGCCACTTATCTCTGGAGGGAGGTGTTGGAAACCTTAGTCCCAGTTCTTTCAGATAATTGTTCCTCCTAGATTACTTTCTTCTGGCCCCTTAATTATGTTCATTCTCCTTGTAATAATTATTAATTTTCCTTTAATTTTGGTGGCGCCATTTTCTGTCCTTCTAATTCTGTAGTTGGTTACACAGACCACGAGGTTAAGTGCACAGTTGGGAATGTTTGACCGGTATTTAGTAAGCCCTCGGATTGGCTTAAAAAATTCATTACCACCTCATCACCCCGTCACAGACACGCAGCTAGCTGAGCGAGCTTGGGAAAATTGTTCGATTCCGTTTTAGTTCCTTTTTGTAGCGTGACTGATTACAGTAATATTTCTCATATTATATAATCTTTGACTTTACAGCCTAGGTCGAGTCTAAAGAGATAGTTCGAAATATTACCGGTAACCCTTATTGCCACAAAAGTGGCCCCTGGGACCATTCAATCACGCTATAGTACCCTAAGGCAGGGTATATTGTAAACTGGGCATTGACGTACCCGATAGACACGGAACCGTTGGAGTAAGCGCTGGAATCCCACTAACATTTGGGCCGACTCCCCCTCGAGTAGGTGGCATAGCAATCTTCTTGCGCCATTTTTGCACCAATAAGTGGTGACCCCCGTAGATTACCTCCCAAAAATATATATATATATATATATATATATATATATATATATATATATATATATATATATATATATATATATATATATATATATATATATATATATATATATATATATATATATATATATATATATATATATATATATATATATATATATATATATATATATATATATATATATATATATATATATATATATATATATATATATATATATATATGATATAATATATATATATATATATATATATATATATAAAAAAAAAAAAAAAAAAAAAAAAAAAAAAAAAAAAAAAAAAAAAAAAAAAAATATATATATATATATATATATATATAAGTATCAAAATTCTATTTTTATATATATATATATATATATATATATATATATATATATATATAAGTATCAAAATTCTATTTTTTAGAGTGTTGGTTACTACTAAGCCGGATCGTTCCTTATTTACACATCAGAATCCAAAGAGAGATCATTGAAATATTGATCGTTTTTTCTGCGTCACCAAAAATTTTGTATTCATAAAATTTTATAGTTTCATTAAATCTAATTCAACAAATAGAAAATATTTTTCAACTAAAGTAAGGAGCAAGTTTAAAACTTAAAACAAATATAAACTCTTCTGTACATAAGGGGGACTGCCCCCTTCTCAATACCTTGTGCATTAAATAAAAGATTTTTAATGCTTTGAAAAATCAAATTTTTTCCAATTGCCAATTTTCTTATGAAATTTGGACAAAAGCCAAAATTCAGAAAAGAGTAAGAAGTCAAGGAGAAGATAGCCCCCTTCATATAAGGAATAATCTGTTCAATTAGGTTTAAAATCTGTTTCTTGCTTTCAGTTGAAAAGCTATTTATTTTCTTATATAGCTTCTAATTGTTTTCCAAATCATACCCAGGCATAACCAAGATATAATTTGAGGTACCGGCCCCTTAAATTCCTGGTTCATTGCTTTTAAAATGTAAAAATCAGTAACTAGTACAGACTAGTATCGTACGTTGATTAGTACCGACCTATGTTTAAATTTCTAATTTTGGATAAAATTTGAATATACCTTAAAAAATCGGCAATGGATAGTAATTTTGGTAAAAAGTCCTTCCTCATATTACTACTAAAGAATTTCGGTGGGATGAAAAAGAGTATTATTGTTTGTATGGATGGAAATTCTGTGAGACTTTGGATCTTCTACATAACTGAAGCAATCACAACCTCTACAATAGGATTTTCTTATCGATAAATACATTTCATACATTTGTTTGAATACACTGAAGTAATTCATATAAATAGAAAGAAAAAAAATTTATCATTTAAAATTGCTCAAAACTAAGTCTCTAGCAGTATTTTCCACCCCAAAGAAATTTCCTGGCGGGGCTGAGGATAACCTGCTTTTCCTTTTCCACCTCTGTGTTGGTAGATATGGGAATGTAACATTTTAGCTGTATAGAGAAACATTTTAATTATTGCTTAATTCTCCCTACCTCTTTCAACATTCATCTGAACCCTCATGAAGAGTAAGCAGTTTGTCCATTAATCTGTACTTATCTAGGAATCTACCCTACCCCCACCTAAAAAGGACTCACCCCCGCCCCCTCCCCTCATTATAGCTGATACGCAATTACAGATCACCAAACGTAGCATAGTTTCATTACAAATAAAGCGAATCCACTTGGTTGAATCCAGTACTGCCACTGTGTGGCATTAAGGTAGAGCTCTCTGATATGATGTATCTAATAAAGGGATTTTCAATAGGATAGCTTTTTGGGGGGGGCTGTTTCCCATTTTTTCAAAAATCAGGCAAATTTCCTCAGATTTTTGGGTTTGGGTCGGTAACTATAAACTGAAAGGAATTTATATATCTATAATCAGCATAAAAAGCCAATACTGCCGGTGCAGCAATTTTCAGGAAAATTCCATTTTTAATTTTGATGATAATTGGCCCAAGTCACTTTTTACTTCCAGTTTTTTATCACAAATTACTTGATAAAATTCTTTTAAGACGAATTTTTTTTTTTGAACCTGTTCATTTTATTTAGTCGAATAGGACAATAGACGATTGAGGGTCAATTTGACAGCTGGATAGTAAGCTTAAATTTTATTTTTCTTTCGCTATTCTTTTTTTTTTTTTTTAATGTCTGAATATATAAGGGATTTAAGTTCGAGGGGGAGAATAGCCCTGTTATGATAGACGAATATCTTACATCGCCCGTATAAAATCAAAAAGTGATATCTATGCAGGCATGATGATTTCTTAGTATCTCTACTCTTTCTGTAAACTATTCTAAGGCGTAGGAAATTGCGCAGGCGTAGGAAAAACAAGTCTACATCTGTTATAACCTACGGAAGCAATAAATCTTTCTGTAATTTTGGTTTGAGTTTGATTTTCTCTTAAGATTAAATGCATAATAATTAAATATATTATTGATTTATTAAATTGATCCTGGTTCCGGTGATTTCCCCCCAAGTAAATTCCCCCCGGACATTTCCCCCGGAAATTTCCCCTGTAGGATATTTTCCCCCCGGAAATGTCCCCCCGTAGGAGATTCTCCTCCCACTGATTTCCCCCCTAGGAGATTTCCCCACCCCCAGGAGATGTCCCACCGCTGAAAATTCTCCCCTCCCCCCTCTAGGAGATAATTGCCACCGGAGACTACCCTTGCCTCAGACTTTTTTGCATGGGATGTCACCCATGGCTCGAAAATTGTTGCAAAATTCTTCTCTTTCTCGGTGGCCTAAAATATAAAAGCGAGTGGAGTACACTTTTAAAATTGTCAAGTAAATAGTTGGTTATACACGGTAATACACACATGGTTAAAACGCTACACTTCAAAACTAATATTTCTTGCAATAAGCCTCAGGTACTCCAGCGTCCCGACGTTCTCGTAGTTTCCCTTCTGTCGTAGAATTCTGGCATTTAAATCCACATACTTTTTCTTAATTGGTTCACTGGATTCGTATGGTTCTTCATTGGTTCTTCTGGAACTAAAAAGTTCGACAGACTTTCGCTCTGTCGAACATATTCCAGACACGGGGTGGAAAGTTGCAAGGTACTCTTCTACTTCCACGCATTCTACCGATGTAGTTATCTTCAAAGTAGGTGATGACTGGCCCAAACACATTGTCCGTAAGTTTTGCTACAATAGCTGTGAATACAGAATGTACTTCCTGAATGGGCACGAATGCAAGAGCAGCTAGCATTTGAACGGAGACTGCCAATACATCATCGTCTCTATACCTCGTCTGAAGGCCAAGATTTTGTACTTTCTTGTAGATACTCTGGTTTAAGTAGAAAAAACAGCCCATCACTTCAGTGGCTGGAAAGCCTTTCCTTAAGGAATTCTGCACACAAAACTCGAAATCAGACAATAAAGCTGTTGGACCTCCATTCGTCAAATGAGACTTTAGTTCGGTAAGAACTTTCGTATACGTGTCCTCTGACTTGTTAGGCAGCAGTGCGTAAACGCATGGAATCACCGAATCCTCTTACAGGCAGTGCACAATATATAGCTGGTAGAATAACTCGGGCACTGTTTTGGAAAACTGTCGTTACTTGGCCTAGATCAGAATCAGGATGATCCAGATTTCAGATTGTCTCCAGAAGAAAGGTTGAAAAGATGTCAAAATAAGACCGAGTGTGTACCTGCCCCAAGCTCTGAATATGTTGCAGAAATAATTGGAAGAAATCGTAAGACACTTACCTTCAGATATGTTAACCAAAGACTGGGTTAGAATCTGCTGCGGAGTTTCAAGTGCCTCGGCTGCTTTCCTCTTCATCTGGTTACGGAGTTCCTGTGCTTGAAAGTTACACTGGCAGGGAGCATGTGAATGTTTGTTCAAACACCCAACCAAAGCACCATCCTTCATCTTGATCTTTGGCTTGCCTTTCCTTCGTCTGTTGTCTCAACTCACATTTGAAACTGACCTCTCCAGCTGCTAAGTCTTTCTGTTTCGTTTAAACGAACACTTCGAAGGCAATCTTGTCCACTCCACGCGTTGATTTGAAATGCTCCACTATTTTACTAAACTTTATGTACTTCTGATGTGACACGAAAAAAATGAACTGACCCAGTATGGCACAGCTTGGGAGCCTAAATAGCTCTGAATGGAATAATCTGGGGTGGTTAACTGTTATGATATATTAATTATGGGATTTAATTAAGCAGATCAAGAGATTAAAGTAAGAGATTTCAATTTCAGTCTCAAGGTCTCAAGGACCTTGTGGAGCTAGGAGGGTCGGAATCTCCTTAGCTTGCGAATAGAATAATCTAGGGCGGTTAACTGTTATGACATATTAATTATGGGAAATGATAAGATTAAGAGTTTAAATTAAGAGATTTCAATTTGTTCGTGTCCGTGAGACAGAAGGTCTCACGGACCTTGTGGAGCTAGGAGGGTCGGAATCTCCTACGGGGGAAATTTCCAGGGGGGGATCTTCTAGGGGTGAAATGTCCAGGGGAGAAATCTCCTACGGGGGGAAATTTCTGGGGGGGGATCTTCTACGGGGGGAAATTACCAGGGAGAAATCTCCTAGACCCAATTGATCCCTCTGCCAGGAATCCCTGTCGTTTAAAATTTACTGTATTTTGTTTCATTTTGCATGCAATTTAATTGCTCTTTTTGTTTGAGAGCTTTTTCCCTAAAAGTATTTAAAAATAAACTTATTCCTACTAAAAAATACCCTGAGATATGTCCCTGTCACCCAACCACCACTGCTTATTTGGCGTCTGGCCCCCTCCTCCCTGGAAAATGTTTTGCCGGTGCCCTTGATACTCCCCTCAAGATTCCCTGTAAGTGTTACCTGACTGCCTTTGTCTTTTAAACCAAATATCAAACATGTCCCCTTCCCTGTTAACAAACACTATATACATAATGGGTGAATTGTATAACTTACAGCCCTTGCCCAAAAAACTGACAGTTATCGGACTTTCTAACTATACTAAACATGATAACTGTCTCAAAGTTTTGTTAGGATGTAAGGTGCGTAGGAGGAAGGCTTGTTACCCTGAAATCCCTTTTGACTCATAAAAGGGGCACTAGAACTTTCAACTCTCAGGTTTGTGACCCCCTTCCAATGTTTCTTCGATAACTCTTACATGGCTTACCGACAGATATTAATCCGAATCAATCCCTTGAAGCTCACGTGAAAGATCTACTTAAGAATACCTTAATAATTGCGTCATCTGTGTCAATTATCAAATGTTACCGCTTAGGAGGATAAACTGTCAATATAACGAATAGACGCCGTAATCAAAGTCAGTCGCGTAAACCGGCAATTAATCCAGTGCTAATTAGGCACAGGAATGAAGCTGAAGCTTATCTAGTTATGCAAAACGTATCCAAGCTTAAGGGATCTGGAATAAAAATTTGCACCTTCCTCCAGCACTTAACGCTTTATGCACAGGATTCTTCACTAAAGCAAAAGAGATGAAGGAGTCTGGAATGATTATTGCTTCTCGGGTTAAAAATAAAGGAACCCATGTATGGCTTGATATAAAAAAAAATGGTCCGGTGATATGAGAGAGAACTGATCAATAAGTAAATAGGATAGCAGTAATCTTAGTTTATATTTATAAGATATTGTGGAGTATTTTGTTTATTTTGTGTTTAGCGCTCAAGTTGTTAAGTTATTTGATAATTTATGATTTTTTGAGGATTATTATTATCTTATGTTTGGACTCCCGTTCGCAAAAGTATCATAATGAGTATTATGTGGCTTTTTCTTTCTTTGTTTTTTTTTGTTACCAAAACTGTTATATTTAATTCTCTTACTTTGTGCCAAACTATTCCCGATTCTTCTTATATAAGGTTCTCATGTTATAAAGTTCTAGTTTTTTGTTTATGTTTGTCTCTTTCAGATGAGGTTCTGTTTATAATTATGTCTCCTTTGACTCTCCGTATGGTTGGTAAGTCACTTTTTGTCAATAAGTATACCCAGCATCGAGGATGACAGACTTCGTAATTTCGAGGAGCTCTCCCTAGATTTAGGTAAAATATTTGAGAATTTATGCAAAGATGACGATGTTTTTGATATGATGGTTCACTCTATCCCAAAAAATAAGTATCTACTCCCCACCCAAGTTTTAAATAAAGGCACTAATTTTAGAATGGTATTTTTGAACTATCGCGGGTTACTAAATATTTTGATCGAATATCCCTGTTTATTTCTCATCATAATATAGATGTCTTCGCCTCTTGTGAAACATTTTTAAATGATTCGACAAAGACATTTATTAATAAACATGATTATACTTTTTTTTTCATAAGAATCGGACTAATAAAAAACAGGGAGGGGTAGGTTTTTTCATTAAATCAACAATTCAGTCAGATCTGGTGAGTGAATTTGATCACCTATATCTTGAAATGGCCTTTGAGTTTTTGGCAGTTAAAATAGATGTAAATGGTATGAAAATTTTGTGTTGTGTTTTTTACCAGCCTCCAAGCTCTCCTGCTTCAAAATTCATGGAACTTCTTGATGATTTTGTGCTTATTGCTTCGAATTTGTGTCCAAAAATAGTTATCATGGGTGACTTTAATATTGATTTATATAATTCTAATAATTCAAGTGGTAATTTCCACGGAATCTCTTCTGACAGGGCTGACTTGTTATCAGTTTGCCTGTCCGGTGGTCTCTTACCAGCTTATGGAGTCCCAACAAGAATAACCAAAGATTCTGCTTCCCTTATTGATAATTTGTTTAAGAATCTGGAACTAAAGCCTAGTGATGTGGTTATCGAATATTTTTCAGACCATTTGATGCTTGTGACCGACCTTCACTTGATTACAGATTTTAATTAGCCTACTAAAAGAAAAATGAGGATGACTAATAGAAACTCCTTAAGTAAACTTAAAGTACTGCTTTCTTCAAGTGATTTTTCTTCTTGTTTAGAGTCTTCGGACCCTGATTTTGCTGCTGAATTTTTGTGAATCAGTTTAAACATTGTTTCAATAATGCTTTCCCTCTCCGCCAAATATCAAGAAGAAATAGTATAAAGCCGATTAAGCCTTGGAAATCTCCTGGATTGCTGGTATCAATAAAAAATAAGAATCTGTTATATAAGGCATACTTAATGCATCCATCTGAAGTTAAATTAGCTGAATTTTGCAGATACAAAAATTATTTAACAAAAATTATTTAACAAAAAAGTCATTACGTCGCCGAAGCATTTGTTCAAGCAGAAGGGTCCCCTAAGAAGACATGGGAAATAATTAATAAGTGCTTAGAAAAGCATAAGACCCATGATCTTTCTGATGAATTAATAGCTGAAGATGGAACTAAACTTGCCACAGAGAAAGTAGAAGTTGTCAACGCATTAAATATACACTTTGCAAAAATTGGCGAGTAAACCGCGTCAACTACTGGAAACAACCTGGCCCGTCATCTGCATAATGAAACTGGAGAGGACTTTTAATCATATCTACCCCTGTCTCACAATTGCTCCATTCTTCTTACTCCTGCAACCCCAGATGAACTTTTACTTACAACACACGTTTTAAAGAATGGATCTTCGGATGGGATTGATGGGTCATCTACTAATCTGATTAAGTGCATAGCACCAAATATTGTAATCCCACTTTCGCATGTGTTCAACCTCTGTTTTAAAACCGGAAGACTTCCTTCTTGTTTCAATTCTGTAGGAATCGTCTTTTTGTATAAAGGAGAAGACCCGAAGAACCCAACAAACTATCGGCCGATTTCAATCCTGTCTATATTTGGGAAGTTGCTCGAAAAGTGCCTACATAACCGGATAGTCAGCTTTTTAATGAAATTTAAATTTTTCAGTCCGATACAACTTGGGTTCCGGAAGTTTCACTCTACTGAGCATGCTATTATGGCAATGATTCAGTTTTTTCATGACGCCCTCGACAAAGGTGACATTCCAGCTACAATTTTTATTGACGTTAAAAAGGCGTTTGATAAGATTTCCCGTAAAAATATTGCATACTAAATTTGATAACTGCGCCATAAGAGGCCCAGTTAATGACTTAGTAATATCATACCTAAAAAACTGAAATCCGTATGTAGACGGAGGCGATACTTCTTCCTCATCAGAATCTTAAACTCAGTCAGTTGGAGTCCCTCAAGGCTCTATTCTGGGTCCACTCCTTTTTCTTATCTATGTTAATGATATCAGTAATAGCATCAAAGATATTGGCCTTAACACATTATTCGCCGATGATACGGTATGCATGTCAGCAGCCCTGACTCTAGATATTTGAAGCTTAGATTAGAGTGAACACCGAAGAGGGTCATCTTATTGTTTTCGAAAAAAAAACTTTACATTAACTTTGATAAAACAAAACTCATAGTCTTTTTTTATACTGAGAAAAGCACTATGTATTTCAGGAGGGTGAATATTCAAAACGCGCCCATTGAGTTTAGATTCTTAAATATTTCGGGATGATAATGGATTCAAATTTGTCATGTAAAGGCCATTCAATTTATCTTCGAATGAAACTAGAAAGTAATATTGGAATGATGAATCATCTGAAATTTGTTCTGTCGTTTTTAGCCCTGAAATCTCTTTATCATTCTCTAGTGCATTCACATATAAATTAATGTTCCATTATTTTTTGAATACTTTTAAAACTCATATTCTTCCTCTTCAGGGGCAACAAAATAAAGCTCTGCGTCTATTGAAAAATTGCCTGCCTAGCCCGTTTTCTTACCCTGGTGAATCGTCAACAAAAAGTATGTTTCAAATTTTAAATATCCTTCCACTGGACCTTTTCTCTTCTTTCCATTCTGTTCTTTATATGATTAAACACGTTCAAGTTCTTTTGCCTGAGTATTTTTATTGGCATAATAATTTTTTTCAGGATGATAATCAGGTTTTGCATGCATATTGGACCCGTGGCAGTTCTGTAGTCTATCAGGCTTTAATAAAATCTGAAAGGTCCCGTTTTTCACCAAGGCATAGTATTATATATAATTGGAATAAATTTTATAGTTTTGTAGATTTGAATAAATCGTTGGTTAATAATAAAATTATATTAATGAATCACTTAATCAGTAATTATTAATTTGATTAATTTTCTGGGGTGGATGCTCCTCATTTCACTTTATTTATTTGGTTATTTTTACTTTATCCGGATTTTGTTTGTTGTTACCATACGGAGAGTTGAAGAACAATCTGTTTATTCCAGTATCTGAAGATAGTATTATTTATTTATTGTTGAGTATGTAAACCCACATACGAATTATTCTCCGTGTGGGTTATTGATTTGATAGTTTTGTGGATACATTTTTTTATGGATATATTAAGAAATTGAACATGAACCCCTTCCGTACGAAGTAGGGCCTGACCGATATGGATCTAGGGGTTCAATACTGATACCGATATATTGGTATCGTACCAATACGATACTGATATAATTTGCCAATAAATACCCCTCTGGAAAAAAAACCTTACCTAAAATTTAAACCCTGCATTCTTTGTCCATATTCATACTCAAATATTTCACCCTGGTCTATTAAGAAACTAAAGAACAGCCTCGGTAATTTACTGTTGATTCAAAGTAATGGAAAAAGTATTCATTTAGAAAATATTTAGAAAAACAGTTAAACCAAATAAAGTTCTAGTCTAGACAGTAAAACTAATTTAAGCCGGGTTAGGTACATAAACACAAATACGTAAAATTCTAATTGAAAGAGGTGTAACATACTTATTGAAATTGATTATTCGAAACCCAAATTTCAATAGAGGGATTTTGTGTTTTAATCAGTCACATATTAGTGTGAAAATGTTACTCTACATTCGTATTATTTGGTCTCTTACTAACGAATCCCTTCTAGGCACAATAGGTAAGGGGGTGCTGCTAGGGTTTTTTGTTTCGAGGAGGGATTTAAAGAACAGGTCGACAAAATCATCCCGTATGCCAACAAATGTGGATACATAAGCTAAATTTCCAAGGCAAATAGGTAAGTTTTCCAAGGTTTTGGCAAGTGGCGAAGACACCTTGAAACCCCTCCCCCTCCCCACCTAACAACCCCCCCCCTAACTCGGCTTTTGACTGGATATTATCATAGTTTTAATCAATTAAATATTGTTTCTTTCACCTACATAAGAGAAAATTCATATGGTTAATTGTATTCTTTTCAGTTGTTTTGTTATGAACTCACCATACATTAGAACATTGCTGCACCAGGTTTGTATTGACAACAAATATACTTTGACTTCATTTGACTCACCTTTACTGCTCTTTCTACCATGGTCAGACGTGGCTGGTGCCTCCGTTCCCAAGGACTGGAAAAGTAAAAATGAACAAAGGAAATCTAGCGCCATCTTCGGGATAAGCTGCTCCAAAAAGAGAATTGGCCGACATCCAATATTTTCCCCGATGTCCGACAAAGACACTGAACCTCATATTGGCCGGGTAATATCTACCGACTGATATATCATTCAGGCCCTAATACGAAGTGCTTTGGTGAAAAGAAATAATATTAATTGCGTCAATTTTGCTCTTTACTTTGACAGTACAATTCTGCTGTTTTTGATTAAATATAAACAAAACTAAATTTGACATCTTGTCTCTTCAAAATGTACTGAAGATGAACGAACATATTAACTGGATTTTAGGAATAACCTAAATCACCAAATTTTAGGCAAATCAAATTTGGAGCATTTGTAGAGCATTCAAAATAAACTGGATCAATTAATGATGTCTGGGTACTATAATTGTTACAACCGGAAAAGTAACATAAATAAAAGGACCTCGTTAGTATTATTTTAATTTCTTGTCTTTTTTTTGTATCTGTATCATTAATAAAATGAAATTTTAAAAAGTTAAATCTTATTGAAAGATTTAGTCCTACAACTTCTTAGACCTAACAGCCTAGGACCGAATTTCAGCCCGTAAAGAGCCCGTAGTCAGTAAAGAGAAAACAAATTTTTTTTACTGGACAAGGAGCTAGTGAAAGCAAATTGGGTAGTTGTACTAGTTTTTCCCTTTTACAGCACATTTCTTTTTCCCCCCTGTTTAATAATACTGTCATTGTGCCACAACAGAACGTTCTAAACACATGTATATTTAATGGTATTGATGTTTCGCTAGCTAACTATGCTGATGACATCCTTGATATTAGCAGAACAGCCTTTGGAATTGAGGAAAAATTTGGAATTCTCGATAGGGAGTATAAACGTATTGGTCTTCGATTTAATGAGAGTAAGATTGAGTTCCTGGTGTCCAATCACCGTTCAGATTGCCCAACAAATGTTCAGTTAGGTGAACATGTTATTATAGCACAAGATACACTGACGTATCTTGGTGTACCGATTGGGTCAAATCTTCGCGCCACGCGTCAGCTTTTGAATGATTTTTTTTTTTTTTTGCTTGAAATGCTAGGAATGCGTATGGTTTACTAGTTACGTTAAATTTTAAATTTAACGCCGTATCTTAGCTAGCGTTTATAATGCATTTGCTGTTTTGCATATACTTGCCCTTGCACCATTTTGGTCTCTTCTTACTGCTTCAGATATTAGGGATATACGGAAGTGTTTCTACAAGTATGCGAAATATTTGCTAAGGCTGCCTCTCTGGACTAATAACAGCTACAACACTAATAACACTATCCTCGTGGTATTGAGTTGCAAGTCCAGTGTCCGCGGTGAAGAAAAGAAATGAGAGATATTGGAGGCAGATTATTGGTGAAAACACCTCTGAAATTGTCCGTCGTTGATAATATGTTTTGTTCTTACGTATAATTGCCCTTATTTAAATTTTTTTTTTCTTGTCTGTTCTTCTTTGTTTTGATTCTGTTTGTATTTGTCAGATTTTATTTGTTTCTTTCCATTTTCTTTCTTTATACTCCATCAGTGTTGTATTTTACATTTGTGATGGGCAATAGATTTATACATACATATACATACATACATACATTAATATTCCAAAAAACAATAAACAAAATAAATAAGAAAAATACAAGGTTAGTTTACTAAATTTCTATCAGTGAAAACAGACGATCCTATTTAGAATAAGCCGTTTAATAAATAATAAATAGAAATAAGTATAATTGAATATTTATGATATGTCACTGCCTTTTACCAGGAATGTATTCCATAGCCATATCTGTAAGGCCTGTGTCCGATAGATTGATAATTGTAGCTGTAAGAAGAAGGGGTATGGTAGCCATACCCGTATGATGGATAGTGACCATAATAGCCATATGATGGATAATGACCATAATAGCCATGTCTGCTTTGAGCACTATCTAGTTCTTCTTCAACAAAAGCTTTCTCCTCAGATGTGTCTCTTTTGCCTCTGTAGCCGTGAGGATATCCGAACGATTGATTTATGTAGCTATAAGATAATGGGTGGTGATAACCATATCCGTATGATGGATAGTAGCCATAATAGCCATATCTGCTTTCTGAATTTTCTAAACCCTCTTCAATTGGAGCTTTTGAATCTTGAGATTCAATTACCAGGTCTTTTGGAGCTGATTTTTCAGCTAGTACAGCAGTGACACCAAGAACAATAAGAAGTACCTAAAAAGAAATGAATAGCTATAAAATAGTTCACTGTAAAATTTGCTTAGAACTTGTAAATGGCAAATTTATTTATAGTTTTCCTAAATTTACATATATAGTAGTGAATTAAGTAAGAATTACAATAGTAACAACAGTTCTTGTTGTTTTAATAGCTCAAAGGCCATTGTAATCAAAAATTCAATTAAAATTAATTCACACCGCATAAACAATACACAATTTTAAAGAAAGTCTATTTTGATAGTTGTAAAAGTCTTTATAGTTGTTGTAAAATTAATTTCAGCGTGTTTTACTAAAGTTGCTTCTATTGTTCTCTACTGTGATTTAAATGCAGAAGCATGCAAATTATTTATTAAAATTAATAATTTTTTTTGTAAATCTGTATTAAGTAAAATGTTATTCAGTTAATTGCAACCATAAATTAATGTAGATGACAGTACAAACATGGATGCTTTGTAAATTAATTTAAAAACAAATTCCACAAAGGAAGGTTAACAAGCAAATTTTAAGAGCTATATTAAACAAAAGATTTGATGAAACAGTCAATTTTTTTTTTAAACGTCAAACTTTCTTTATCACCAATAAATAAATAAATGAGACCAAAAATGACTAGATATTACAATTAAAAACATAGTTAAATTCATAATGAGTAGAAACTAAAAAGAGTAGGACCAACCTCTCCAACCTCTTCTAGCCTCTTCTTGTTTTCTAAGGAAAAGAATAAAATTTGCACTTTACTTTAAATATTCCTTATTTGGCCTTATTTAAATGTATCACCAAGATTACTGAAAAACAAATAAATTCCGATTGGTTGTTTAATATGTAAACTGTTATTCATAACTAAAAGTCCTAATAATTTTGAATTTATAATGGTCAAAAAAGGAAATGTTCAAAATTTGTTTTGTTTCAAGTAAAGTGCAAACACTGATGTTCTCTCTAGAAGATAAACGGAATATTAGCCCTACTTTCGTTAGTGGTTGCTCGTTTTTAGTTTCAATGGGTTATTTATTGTAGTTTTTTGGTCATTTTGGATACTGTTTATTTATTTACGGGTGATTTATGGTAGTTTTTCACTAATAAACTATTTGAATTTGTATCTGCTAACCTTTGGATTAATGTACCTATTTACTTTCCTCTTTAAAGATTCTTTGGTGGAAAAACTTTTTTTTTTAATTAATTTCGGTTCCTTTTTAGCACACAAAGTCTTTTTTACTGGTCTTGAATGAAAATCGTGACTAGGGGCCCAAATCACGATTTAATCATCTTAGTATGGGCCCTCTCCAGGCCACTCAGCGGATCCCCAGGTGGCAGATAGGGGAACGTCCTACAGATATGTAAAGTACCTCCATAAATAGAGGCGTGGACCAAGAGCGGACCTAGCCCCTGGGAATCCATAATTGAAACTGGGGTATCCTCACCCTGGGGCCATAAATACAGGTGGAGGAGGAAGAAGGCCCCTCTGACGCACACTGAGCAGGGCCCACCGGCGTGTGAACACGTCCCACTAGTTACGAATCTTATTCCAGCAATGGGTTAAATTGTATGGTACTGCAGGATACCATCGTGGGAGGATCCTCTCCTGGAGGACAACTGCGAAAGGGCGGAAGATCCAGACTTGGACAACGGCCTCTGCAAGTTGGGTAGGCACCGGGGGTTCCGGTAAGGCATTAGTGTCCCTGCCCCTAGCCGAGCCGAAGAAACCGGTTGGGCAGTAGCCTAGCAAGTCGCTCCCGTAGAAAAAGAATATGTTAAAGAAACGTCAGTAAAAAGCCTCGGATCAAATCCTAATATAATGACGACCCATGCATGCCCTTCGAACAGATTTCTGAACGCGAATAAACCAATACAAATCGAATTTTGGAACGTAAGGACCATGTCGGCTCTTTCAAAACTGAACAAGTTCTACAAGAGTGCGAAAATCTTTGGCTAGACATCCTCTCAGTGACCGATGCACGATGGAAAGGCTGCAGAGAAAAGAAGCGGAAAAAAGAAGCTCAAAGCAGTAAACAGCAACACGACTTATACAGTACTGTACAGCGGAAAAGTGAACTGCCATGCAGCTGGAGTCGCAGCTATATTGAACTCAACTGTAGCAATATCTCTCTGCTCGTGGAAGCCGATTAACGAGATAGTCCTGTATACAAGATTTGCATCTAAACATGCAAAGCTGTCGCTAGTCATCTGCTATACACCAACAAATGATGCCGTTGAAGCCTTGAAAGACGATTTTTATACAACCCTCCAGTCCGTCCTAGACTCCATCCCCCCCCCCCATGACGTCGCTTGCTTGTCAGGCGACCTAAATGCGAAAGTTGGTCAGGACAGATCTTATTGCCCCGAGGTTTTGGGACATCACGGGCTTGGAACAATCAACAAAAAATTGTGCAAGGCTAGTCAGCTTTGTCATGTCCAACGACTTGTTGATAGGAGGTACAATATTCGAGCACAAAGATATCCATAAGTATACATGGACATCTCCAGACAAAACTCCAAAAACCAGATTGACTACTTTGTGATCCGACGACGGTGGAGAACTAGTCTGAACGACATGAGGAGTTACAGAAGTGCGAACGTCGGGTCAGACCATGAACTTCTCATAGCAACACTCAAGTAAAAACTCTGCTCCAAGAGATCTCGACAACCAACAAAACTACCAAGAAATTTCAACGTGGAGAAGTTGAGAGACAAGGATGTTAGGAGACAATTCAGCAATAAACTTTTGAAGAGATTCGAGGTACTTGCTGATATACCACGATACGTGGAAGAGGCTTGGACGACTATTCAACAAAACTGCACAGAAACTACTGAAGAAGTTCTTGGCTTTAAAAAGTCAATAAATGAACAACGGATATCCCAGAAGACACTTGTTGTAAGAAACTGGGTCTTGATCGAAGACCGCAAGAAAACAAAACAGAGCACGCTCAGTAATGAGCCCTCTACTGATGTTATGAAAGACATAGCGTATAAGGAAGTGGACAGAGAAGTGAAGAAAAGTACTTGATCAGGTAAGCGACAGCACCTCAATGAGAAAGCAAGAATGGCAGAAGAAGCAGCCCGATGTGGTGACACGAGAGCTGTGTACCACCTAACTAAAGAAATCGTTGGGAAGACCAACGTACAAGATGGACCAGTAAAAGAGGGAAATGGGAGACTGCTAACTGATCCAGATGACCGGAAAAATAGATGGGTGGATTACTTCGAAAACCTTCTCAGACACCCGTCCCCCTCTGTTCCACCAGATATTCTGGACAGCCCATTTTCGGATCTCCTCATTCATGCAGACGATCCAACGGCAGATGAGATCCTTTCACCTCGAATAACATGAAAAATGGAAAATCTCCGGTTAGTGCCTATATATCTGGAGAAATGGACAAGTCATCGATCTGCAGGTCCATTTTGGTGTGGCTAGTCTTCTTTTCCCCTTCTGGCAAAAAGAAAATGTCCCCAAAGACTGGAGAGCAGGAACCATTATTGAATTGTTCAAAAAAAGAGACTTTATAGTCTGTGGCATTTACAGAGGCATCAACCTCCTCTCGATACCCGAAGAGACTCTTCTGCATAATCATCCTGACAAGACTTCAAGCTGCCTTAGACCCGTTTTTATGCAAGGAGCAACATGACCAAAAAGATCTTGCGCCGATCTTATATTCACACTGGGCACCAAGCCAGAAGAATCAAACGAGGGAAGACAACGCCTATATCTATTGTTCGTCGACTTTGAAAAAGCGTTCGACTCAATAGACAGCCCAACACTATGGAGGATCCTGATCTTCTATGGTATTCCTGAAAAGCTGGTTCGCTTTATCATAGCAACTAATTAAAAAAACATTTCCACAAAATAAGTTTTTCAAAGAAAAGTAAAGAGCTCCATTAAACAAAAAATTAACAAAAATAAAATTTAATAATCTACCATGGGTGAAACTACCACAAATCAGCATCGATAAATAAATGAAACCCAAAACAAACAGAAATTACAATAAATAACCGAGCCAAACTCAAAACGAGCAGAAATTAACATAAGTTTGGCGCAAAACCCTTATGTCTTCCAAAGGCCAGAACAAAATTTGCACTTTACTGAAAAAAATATAAAATGTTTGTACTTTCATAACTTTAATAAATCAAGTAATATTAACATTTCAATTACTAAATATCAGTATTTGCATATTGAACTAACAATGCACATTCATTTGTATTTCTTCAGTAAAGTGCAAGTTTTGTTCTGGCCTTGGGCATAAATTACAACCCTTACCCTAAGGTCTGTTAGGGTGGTTGTCATCCTCTAAGGCCAAATTTTCAAAAGTTTCAACAACGTTAAACAAAATGGCTATCTCAAAATTTTGATTGGATGTGTTTGGAGAAATGGTGGGCGTGAGAGGGGCGGTAGTCACTCTCCAATCATTTTCAACTATTAAAAATGGCCCTACCCTTTTCAATTTCTAATCAAATAAGCCCTTTTGAGGTCCATACGGCCAACCTTTCAATAAAAATCTTTTTTGCCCCCAGGGAGTAACTTACAACCCTTGTTCTGAGGACTGGGGGAGGGTGTCATTTTCAAATACCTTGTTTATAGCAACTTCAATTATGTTAAACAAAATTGGTGTCAGGAAATATTAATTCGAAATCTTTGGAGGAGTGGCAGGCGTGAAAAGGAGGCTAGTTATCCTCCAATTCACTTTTGACTATTACAATTCTCAATTTCAAATTGAATGAGCCCCTTTTGAAGTTTTACGACAACTCTATCTATAAAAACCTTATATTTTCCAGGGCAGAACTTACAACCTTTGCCCTTGGGGCTCTGGGGGGTTTAGCATCCTTAAATACATAATTTCCAGAATTTTCAACTACATTGAACAAAATGGCTATCTCAAAACTATGATTGAATATTTTTGGGGAAATGGTGGGTTTAAGTGGGGGGTTAATCATTCTCCACTCACTTTCAACTATTAAAAAGGGCAATTTTAATTTCCAATCAAATAAGCCCTTTTTGAAATTTCTATAACAACTTTCTATATAAACTTCATATGTCCCCAGGGCATAACTGACAACCCTTGCACTGAGGGCTCTGAGGGGGTTATCAACCTAAAAGACCTAATTTCAAGAACTTTCGACCACGTTGAACAAAATGCATATCTCAAAATTTTGATTAGATGTGTTTGGAAAAATGGTAGGCGTGAGAGGGGCCTTAGTCGCTCTCCAATCACTTTCAACTATTAAAAAATGCACTAGCCATTTAAATTTCGAATTGAATGAGCCCTTTTGAAGTTTCTACGCTTTCAATAAAAACCTTACATGCCCCCAGGGCATAACTTACAACCGTTTTCCTGAGGGATGTGGGGGGGGGGGGAGTGTCTTCCTTAAATATCTAATTTCCAAAACTTTCAACTACGTTGAGTAAAATGGCTATCTAAAATATTGATTGGATGCGTTTGGAGAAAAGATGGGCGTGAGAGGGGGGCTAGTGGCCCTCAAATCGCTTTCGACTATTAAAAAGGGAACTAGCCCTTTGAATTTCAAATCGAATGAGCCCTTTTTCAAGATTCTACGACAAAGATTTCAATAAAAACCTTATATGCCCCCAGGGCATAACTTATAACCCTTGCCCTCACGACCGAGGGGGGGGGGGAGGGTCCTGCTCAAAGGTATAATTTCCTGAACTTAGAACTGCGTGGAACAAAATGGCTATCTCAAAATCTTTATTGGATGTGTTTGGGTAAATGGTGGGTGTGGAAGGTGTGTTAGTTGCTTTCCAATTACTTTCGATTATGAAAAAGGGCACTAGCCATTTATATTTCCAATCGAATGAGCCCTTTTTGAAGTTTCTACGACAAAGCGTTATATTAAAACCTTATATGCCCCCTGGGCTTAATTTGCAGCCCTTTCCCTGAGGGCTTTGGGGGGGAGGGGGGTTGTAATCCTCAAAGACCTAATCTCCAGAATTTCAAACTACGTTGAATAAAATGGCTATCTCAAAGTTTTGATTAGATGTGTTTGGAGAAAAGGTGGGCGTGAGAGGCGGGTTAGTTGGCCTCTAATCTCTTTCGAATATTAAAAAGGGCACTAGCCCCTTGAATTTCCAATCGAATGAGCCTTTTTTGAAGTTTCTACGACAGCGCCTTCTATAAAAAAAACTTATATACCCCAAGGTATAACTTACAGCCCATTCCCTAAGGACTGTTGGGGACTGTCCTCAAAAACATAATTTTTATTGGGAAATCAACTACGCTGAACAAAACGGCTATCTCAAAATTTTGATTGGACGTTTTTCTAGAAATGGTGGGCGGGGAGGGTTTTTAGTCCTCTTCTAATTATTTTCGACTATTAAAAACGGCAAAAGCCACTCCATCTTCCAATTGAATGAGCCCTTTTCGAAATTTCTACGACAACTTCTTCGATACGAAGTGCCCTTCTCTAAAGGAAAAAATTAATATATAATAAATTGTCTCAACATCGTTCTTATAGGCCTCCAGGGCATAACTTAAAACCTTTGCCCTGGGGTTGTGGGGGAGTATCCTCCTCTTTACTTAGACCCCGTTTCTTGTCTCATTCTCGATTGTCCTTATTCTGTACTTAGGCTGCGGAACCGTGCTGCCTTTGATTTATACAACAACTTTCTACATAAACCAATTTAGTCCCCAGGGCATTAATTTCAACCCCTGTACTGAGGGCTCTGAGGGGGTTATCATCCTCAGATGCCGAATTCCCAGAACTTTCAATTAAGTTGAACAAAATGGATATCTTAAAATTTTTATTGGATGTGTTTTGGAAAATGGTGGGCGGGAGAGGGGCGTTAATCACTATCCAATCACTTTGAACTATTAAAAAAGCCAATAGCCCTTTCAATTTCCAATTGAATGAGCCCTTTTGAAGTTTCTACGACAACGCTTTCAAGAAAAACTTTATATGCCCCCGGGGCATAACTTAAAGCCCTTGCCCTGAGGGCTCTGGGGGGAGGGGTTGTCATGCTTATAGACCTAATTTCCAAAACTTTCAAGTACGTTGAATAAAATGGCTATCTAAAAACTTTGATTGGATGTGTTTAGGGAAAAGGTGGGCGTGAGATAGGATTAGTTGCCCTCAAATCACTTTCGACTATTAAAAAGGGTACTAGCCCTTTGAATTTCAAATTGAATGAGCCCTTTTTCAAGTTTCTAAGACAAAGATTTCAATAAAAACCTTATATGCCCCCAGGGTAAAACTTCTAATCCTTGCCCTGAGGGTTGTGGGGGAGTTTCCTCCTCAAAAATATTTTATATCTGGAAATCAACTACGCTGAACAAAATGGCTATCTCAAAATTTTTATTGGATGTGCTTGGGGGAATGATGGGCGTTGGAGGGGGGCTAGTTGCCCTCCAATCACTTTATACTATTAAAAAGGGAACTAGCCCTTCTAATTTCCAATCGAATGAGCCTTTTTTGAAGTTTTTTCGACAACGCCTTCTTTAAAAACCTTATATGCACCCAGGGCATAACTTAAAATCTTTGCCCTGAGGCCTATGGGGGAGTATCCACCTCAAAAAGATATTTTCTATGTGGAAATCCATTACGCTGAACAAAATGGCTATCTCAAAATTTTGATTGGATGTGTTTGGGGGAATGATGGGCGTGGAGGAGGGGTTAGTTGCCCTCAAATCGCTTTCGACTATAAAAAAGGGCACTAGCCGTTTGAATTTCCAATCTAATGAGCCTGTTTTGAAGTTTTCACGACAACACTTTCTATAAAAACCTTATATGCCCCCAGGGTATAACTTAAAACCCTTGCCCTGAGGATTGTGGGGGAGTGTCCTCCTCAGAAGGATATTTTCTATCTGGAAATCAACTACGCTGAACAAAATCGCTATCTCAAAATTTCGATTGGATGTCTTTGGGGGAATGATGGGCGTGGAGGGGGGCTAGTTGCCCTCCAATCACTTTGGACTATTAAAAAGGGCACTAGCCCATCCAATTTCCAATCGAATGAGCCCTTTTCGAAATTTCAACGACAACTCCACTTGCCAGCAAGTTATTGTCTGTTCCTGTGACTAGTGTGACCGCAGAAAGACTATTTTTGGTGGTAGGCCTGATAGTGACTATGATATTGACTTAGAAAAGAAATGGCCTCAGTCCACATAGAGTGGATAAGTTGATTTTCATTCACGATAACTATAGCCACATCCCGCAGTTCTAATATACTTCTGAAGTTTGCCTGAAGGATTTTTTTTTCGACGCATTAATATTCAAAGATAAATGATGTTATTACGATTTCTACGAATTTTGATTATTAATTCTGCTAGAAAAACATAGCTCTTAGATATTTCAACTATTCTGCAAGGGTTCTGAAATGCCACAGCCCTATCGTTTTTACCAAATCTCTACTTCTCTTGATGAATAATGAAGAAGACCAGCATCCAGCCAGCAACTCGCAAAGTTTCTACCTTATGACTAGGTAGAATATCTTGTCAATAAATATTGGATTTGAGGAAGACTAAAATCTATTCTATAAATTATATACAACAACTTTCTATATAAACCTTATATGCCCCCAGGGCATAACTTACAACCCTTGCACTGAGGGCTCTGAGTGGGTTATCATCATAAAAGACCTAATTTCCAGAACTTTCAACTACGTTCAACAAAAATGATATCTCAAAATTTTGATTGGATGTGATCGGGAAAATGGTGGGTGTGAGAGGGGAATTTGTCGCTATCCAATCACTTTTAACTATTAAAAAAGCCACTAGCCCTTTCCATTTCCAATTGAATGAGCCCTTTTGAAGTTTCAACGACAACGCCTTCAATAAAAGCTTTATATGCCCCCAGGGCATAACTTACAACCCTTGCCCTGAGCGCTGTGGGGGGAGGGTTTTTATCCTTAAAGACCTAATCTCCTGTTCCTTCACTGCTTCTGCAGTGAAGCGATACCCAAACTCTTGTTTGTAGTTATTTTTATTCGATTTAAACTTGATTTGCATATTCAATTTAAGTTTCACTCGTTTTAGGATTTATTTATTCATTTACATTAATATATATTGTGTGTTTGTTTATTCCTCCTCAAAAACATATTTTCTATCTGGAAACAACTACGCTGAACAAAATGGCTATCTCAAAATTTTGATTGGATTTGTTTGGGGAAATGATGGGCGTAAGGGAGGGGGGGCTAGTTGCCCTCCAATCACTTTTGACTATTGAAAAGAGCACTAAACCTTTGAATTTCCAATCAAATGAGCCTGTTTTGAAGTTTCTAAGACAACGCTTTCTATAAAAACCTTATATGCCCCCAGGGCATAACTTAAAACCTTTGTCCTGAGGATTGTGGGGGAGTGTCCTCCTCAAAAATATATTTTCTATCTGGAAATTAACTACGCTGAAGAAAATGGCTATCTCAAAATTTTGATTGGATGTGTTTGGGGGAATGATGGGTGAGGGGGGAGCTAGTTGCCCTCCAATCATTTTTGACTATTAAAACGTGCATTAGAACTCTCGCTTTCCAATCGAATGAGCCTTTTTTGAAGTTTCTACGACAAACCTTTCTATAAAAACCTTATATGCCCCCAAGGCATAACTGAAAACCCTTGCCCTGAGGGTTGTGGGGGAGTGTCCTCCTCAAAAACATATTTTTTTATCTGGAAATCGACTACGCTGAACAAAATAGCTATCTCAAAATTTTGAATGGACGTGTTTGGGGAAATAATGGGCCTGAGGGGGGGCGAGTTGCCCTCCAATCACTTTCGACTATTAAAAAGGGCACTAGCCCTTTGAATTTCCAATCGACTGAGCCTGTTTTAAAGTTTCTACGACAACGCCTTCTATAAAAACCTTATATGCCCCCCAGGGCATAACTTAAAACTCTTGCCCTGAGAATTTTTGGGGAGCGTCCTGCTCAAAAATAACGCGTAACTTACAGCCTTGCCCTAGAGGCTGTGGGGATTGTCCTCAAAAACATATTTTCTATCTGGAAATCAACTACGCTGAACAAAATGGCTATCTCAAAATTTTGAATGGATGTTTTTGGGGTAATGATGGGCGTGGGAGGCTATTTGCCCTCCAATCATTTTTGACTATTAAAAAAGACACTAGAACTCTCAATTTCCAATCGAATGAGCCCCCTTTGAAGTTTCTACGACGATCCCTTTCATATGAATTGTCTCTCGGAAAAAAAAATTAATAAAACATTGGAGCCGTATAGCCTTTACTATAGGTAACGCTACAGCGTTGCCTCCTATATTCTGTATTGGTTAAATCATTAATTAACTACAGCTTTAAACTTCTTGGATTAGAGCTAAATCTTTCCAGGATGCTATGGAATATTGTTGCTTGTTTGTCATTTATTATGTCGCATTTACACTCATTATGTGAACAAAAAGCTTGATTTTTTTCCAAATTGTTTAAGAATAACTGATGAAACGGTGTATTGGAATAAGAAATTTTTTTGCAGAATTAAAATACTTTAGTGTAACAAGCGAGCAGTTGCTCTTAACTTACAGTTTTAAAAAAATTATTTTTAAATGGATTTTTTGACTATTTTTGCGAAAAGGGCTTGAAACCCCCCTCGGCGGAACATTCCCCCTACCAATAAGAAATCCAGTTGAATTCTGACAGCTCCGGTAAACCTCCATTTTAGAATTTGTGCCTGTTTCAAGTTTTGAGTCGGATCTTTTGATCCAGTTTCTTTTACACAATCCAATGTTAATAGCTTATCACTATTTCTGATTGTTTCTCACATTCTCAAACATTTTGACTTGTATTACTCTTTTGACTCGCAACAGAAATTCACTATTGAATTGAAACACAAATTCAGCTATGTTTTTGGCTTCTGATGTTCACATACAAAAAAAGTTTTTATCAGGACAATTTGCTCTTAATAGAAGATCCTATCCAGGGTCTGGTTTAGATTAAAAACAAAAGAAAATGTTCTTCTGTGAAAGGAACTTTTTTTTATTCTAATTACCTAACAATCTAATCTCCATCATTTCACTTCTGAGCCAGACCCTGACCCTTTGAAGCGTGCTGAATTGACGTTTGGAGTGTGTGGAAGCACCTTCCTCTAGTTTTTTGTCCCTCTAGAGCCGTCATTCCCGACGTGGGGCACATGCCCCACCGTTCGGGCATTGCAATATTTTGGTGGGTCATTGGCAGGACATCCACCTTGAGGCTGACTTTGCTTTAGAGCCTTTATTAAAAAAAAGTTTTCATGTGAATGGTGTCAAATTCAAACGCATTTATAGAGTACAAAAAAACATGGTAGTGTTGCAATGACGTTATACATTGTACAAAAGGGGTGTGGGTGTAACTGAACCCATGCAACTGAGCTTCCGTGCAACTCAACCTCAATTAGCTGAATCCTCGTGCAACTGAACCCCCACTGAACAGGATTCAAGTGCAACTCAACGTTATTTAACTGGGCCCTTGTGCAACTAGACCCCTGCACAACTCAACCCTATTTGACTGAACTCTTGTGTAACTAAAAAACGTTGAACTGGGTCCCGTACAATCCAACCCTATTTAACTGAATCCTTGTTTGACTGAGTACAACTCAAACTCATTCAACTAAACTCCCGTTCAACTGAAACCTGTTTAAATCAAAACTATGTTGACCTCACCCTTATGTAACTCACCCATTTCCGGCTTGCAGCGGTAGCTAGCAACCTAGTAAGAGACGATCACGTCCAATGTTAAGAAATGTAAAAACCCATAACTCCTAAGAAAAGAGTCAGATGAAAACAAAAAGTACACTAGAACTGCCTTGTTTGGAACCCCTATATAAGACATTTTCTGTCCCTTGGGTTAAACAGCAAGAGGAATGTATTGGCATGAAAATCAAAAAAACTGGCAGTTGCTACAGCATTCTGCCTAAACGGCATCTTTTTTTTCTTCTACAGATAGTTTGGCACTGGAATATCGTAAAGAGTTTTCCAATGGTTTATTTTAAAGGAAATTAATGGTTTTAAAAACCTTTTCTAATTAAACAAATTATTTTTAAAATAGAATCAACTTATTTACGAAAAACGGCATATTTAATGTTAAAGATTGATCAATGACGTCATAATCGTATGAACGAGATGTATAATCGGCGCTTTATTTGTACATAAATTTAGTTTTATCGATAAGGATCAATAACTAATTAATTAAGAACGAGATATATCATCGTCACTGTATTTGTATGTAAGTTTGGTTTTATTGATAAGGATCAATAACTAATCAATTATGAACGATATATATTATCGGCACTGTCTTTTTACGTAAATTTGGTTTTATCGACAAGGATCAATAACTAATCAATCATGAACGAGGTATATTATTGGCATTGTATTTGTACGTAAATTTTGTTTTATCAACAAGTATAACTATAATGTGGCTTTGACATAACTCAGATCAATTCAGATAGGGTGGTGTTTATCTGAAGTTCGAGGAGCAGCTGTGATCCTTTAAACCTTTTGTCACCAAGTATCTACCAAGGTAGTCTAAATTAAGCCTTGTTTCACTGAACTCAGCCCAAGGCAGTTGAATAAGTTTGAACTAGTAGTGGTTAGATGTTCAAAATATGTTTCTCGCTTTGATAATATGAAAATTTTTATAACATGAGACACTGAATTTCAGAGTCTTCCTGCAATTTGTGTAACAGTATTGTCACTATGAGACATTTCAAAATTCGCTTCAGCTATAGGTGACTTTTTTTCAAAATAGGGGCAAAAGTTATTTTTACCCAATATACTTTACACAAAGAATAATAATAATATCCAGTGGAAGTTGAGCCGAAAAGTCAAAAAGCCTAGTGTAAATTGGGTTGAGAAGTCATAAAATCTAGTTGAGGTTGGGTAAGGAAGTGATAATATCTGGTGTAAGTTAAGCTGAAAAGTCTTAATATCTAGTATACATTCGTAGTTCTATTAAAGACAGCTGCACCCCTGCCACCCTTCCACTCTGCCTATGTCAATATCATACAGCCCTCGCCCCAAAGATTGTGGGAAGAGGTGTAAGGGATGACAAGACTTTGGGGAAAAGGATAAGTGACAAGAGGGCTGGTTGCTCTCCAATGACTTTCAACTCTTGAAAAGGGCACTAGAGTTCTGAATATGCAATCAAATGTGCCGCTTTCAAAACTTCTACAATATATCATTCCAGAAATCGTTCCTTGGTAAAAACAAAACGTAATAAATCGTATGTACTTCAATCTTTACTTAAGCAGCAATATCCCACTGCCCATAATTAACAGTAATGGATTTTGAACGAATTAACAAAGTTAAGTGTAAGGTAATTGAAAATGATAATCTCTTTTTGAGGTACGTCCTTAATTATTTGAATACAATAATATAGAGTTGCAGCAAAGACCAAAATATAGGAATAATGCCAATAATATCAACAGGAGTTTTAATATTTGCACCAGATCTGAACACCAGATAGGAACACCAGAGATAATCCTCAACACGAGACTGTGAAAATATAATAAAAAGTTCCAACAACTTCCAGAAGCTAAAAACTCACGGGGAAGAAACCATTTATATTTGGTATAATCAAATTTCAGAATGAAATACATTATATTCTTATAAAACCTGGAACCTCTTTTGATAGTTTTATGTTATAGAATAGCAGGCACCTGTGCTGGCAGTGTTTGAGCTAAAAAAATGTTGTTGCATATCCAGACTGGAATGGAAGAGGAGCATGCTTAGCTGTGTTCGCCTCAGGGGGCTTGGCACTGCAACGAAAATAAGCAGTAATAGATAAAAAAAAAAGAACAAAAATGGAAATATTCTGGTCTATACCTTCAGTCGACGGGCCTCAGTGCACAAAATTAGATAAACAGTTTTTTAAGGCTCATTTGGCTTTCATTTCGTCCCAAGGATTTTTATCCATATATATTTTACTTTTATTTACTTTCGTGCACTGAGGACGACCGAGGGAGGGGCAGACCAAAAAGTCTGCATATTTATCCTTCTTCTTTTTTCCATTACTGCTTCTCCTTCTATTCTCTTACAAATATCCTGCTACGAGGATCTTTCCATGCAGTGAAAAAAAGGAATAAAAATATGCAGATATTTCTGTCTGTATCTCTGTTCAAAATTCCTTGGTCCACAAAATTGAATACGGAGTTTTTTTGTTTTTTTTTATCAATTTTTTTATCAATTTTTTTCTGGTCCCTGGGAACTATTTGTATATTCTGTACGTTCATTGACATTTGTTAACTCAGGACAGTCAAACGGAGGTCTAGACCGTAATCAAACAGTTCTTGGTAACGAACTGTAAGTCAGGAGTAATGTGGCTCAATAATAACCAAAACTCTAAGAAACAGAGTCTTGATATCAATAGATACATCAAATGAATGGGATTTGATGCTTATTCCAAATATGTAAAGTTCACCAAATTTCATATTACCCTTCAAAAGCTACGACCCTGAGAAAATTTGCTCAATTTTCGAAAAAGACACACCTCCAAAATATCAAGTGATATTAATAAAAACCCCATCATCAAATTAAGCATACCAGAGAACCACACTCTAGAGGTTTTAAGGTTCCATGTACAAAAATGTGAAATTCTGCATTTTTTTGCCACAAGAAAGATCACGGGTGCGTTTTAATTCTTTTTTTTTCTTTGTTTGTTTTCCCCAGGTGTGATCTTATTGAACCAGTGATCGTAGAAGATCGGGAAAGGGCTCATTTGATCGTAAATCAAAAGTTTTAATTCCCTTTTAAGTAACCAAACATATTGGACGGCAGCTAGCAGCCCTCCCACACTCAATTTTCCCCCAAAGTCACCCAATCAAAAGTTTGAGATTGCCATTTGTTTCACAATACCAAAAAATCTAATAAATATGTCTTTAAGGATGACTTGACCCCCCAGTCCCTGGGGGAAGGGCTGCAAGCTATGAACTTTGCCCATTGCTTAGATATGTCATTGTTTATTGCGAAGTATACAAACGTTTTCCGGGGGAATTTTTCTGGTGAAGGGTCAGAAAAATTCTTCTTGCGTAACGGTAGGGTTACGCAAGAAGATCTTCCCCTGGAGGAATTTTTGTGGGGTAGGGAATTTTCCATAGAGAGGGAGCTGGGTTTCGCAGTATTATTTTGAAAAACGATCACGAATTAAGTAAAAAAACAAATTTTTTCAACTGAAAGTAAGGAGCAGCCATAAAACTTAAAGCGAACATAAATTATTAGGTATATGAGGGGGAGCGTCAGCCCCTCGTCAATATCTTGCATTTTACACTAAAGTTTTTTTTTAAGGCTTTTAAAAGAGCTTTAGAGCTTATTATTCTAATGAATTGACCTATCAAACAGTCCGTGGTAACGAACTGTATGTAAGGAGCGACCCGGCTCAATGGTAACCGAAACTCTAAAAAACGGTATTTTGATACAAATAGTTACATCAAAAAAATCATATTTTAATTCTGATTTAAAATATATAAGTTTTATTAAGTTTAATTGTGCCCATTAAAAGTTAGGCGCTGAGAAAATTTGGCTGATTTTCGAAAAAAGGAGGAATGACCCCCTAAAATTTATAGAACCTAAATGAAAATCGCACAATCAGATTCAGCGTATCAGAGAACCCTACTGTAGAGGTTTCAAGCTCCCATCTACCAAAATGTGGAATTTTGCATTTTTTGCCAGAAGAAAGATCACGGGTGCGTGTTTATTTGTTGTTTTTTTTGTTTTTTTTTTTCCCCAGGGGTGATCGTATTGACCCAGTTGTCCTAGAATATCGTGGGAGGGCTCAATGGAATAGACATTAAAAGTTCTAGTTCCCTTTTTAAGTTACCAAAAAAAATTGAGGGCAACTAGGCCCCCTCCCACACTCATTTTTTTCCCAAAGTCACCTGATCAAAATTTTGAGATAGCCATTTTGTTCAGCATGCTCGAAAATATAATAAGTATGTCTTTTAGGATGACTTAATCCCCCGAAATTTCCGGGCGGAGGGCTGAAAGTTATGAACTTTACCCAATGTTAACATATAGTATTGGTTATTTGGAAGTATACAGACGTTTTCAGGGGAGATTTTTCATGGTCGTGGTGGGGGGGGGGTCGGGGGTTATGTGGGAGGATCTTTCCATGAAGGAAGTTTTCATGGGGGAAGGGACATTGCTATGAAGGGGACGCCGGACTTCCCAGCATTATTTAAACCAAGATCAGGAATTTAATATAAAAAAACAACTATTTCAACTGCAATAGCAGCAACATCGAAACTTCAAACGAACAGAAAATATTACATATATGATTGGGTTCACCCCGTAGTCAATACCTCGCTCATTAAGCCAAAGATTTCTTAGTACTTTAATAAGAGCTATTTATTCTAATTAACTGCCTTTGTGATTAAGCGGTCATTTTTAAAGAATTGGAACAAAATTCGAACTTTCGCTTAAAGAGCAAGGTATTGACTAGGGGACGAACCCCCTAATAAAAAAATTAAAAATATATGAATATAGAAGTTCGTTACGTAAGTTAATTCGTAAGTTACGTATATTTATTACTAATAAAAACGTTCGTAAATATCATTAAACAAGTTTCGAGAAAGCCATTTAACTAAATAAAAGTAAATTAATATGAAAATTTTGTTTTAATTATTCATGTACGGTGAGCCAAGATTAAAACCTGTATTTATTCAAAAACGTTCAAAAATTAAATAAAAAAAACAAGTTTTTTAAACTGAAAGTAAGGAGCGACAATAAAACTTAAAACGAACAGAAATTATTCCGTATATGAAAGAGGCTGTCCCCTCCTCAACGCCTCGCTCTTTACGCTAAAGTTTGACTCTGTCTCACAACTTTATTTTTTAAAACAATAAAAAACTTTAGCGTAAAGAGCGAGGCGTTGAGGAGGGGACAGCCCTTTTCATATACGGAATAATTTCTGTTCGTTTTAAGTTTTATTGTCGCTCCTTACTTTCAGTTTAAAAAACTTGTTTTTTTTATTTAATTTGATTCAGTAGTCATTCTTAAATAATTGGAACAAAAAATCAAACTTTAGCGTACACTGCAAGGTATTGAGGAGGGGGTGACTCCCCTCATATACGTAACGATTCCTGTTCGTTTTTAGTTTTAATGCTGCTCTTTACTTTCAGTTGAAAAAACTAGTTTTTTTTAATATCTACAAAACACATCTTTGTTTTTTCACTGGCTTGAAGCATCCTTGTTTTTTCCGTTTCGCAATATTTTTATTCTTGAATACCAAAAGAACCAGCTGGTGCTGCTAACCCCGGGGCTATAGAGACCAGACTTGGCTACCGAAAAACTGATTTTGATCTTACAGGAATAGCTCGGTCACAGAAAGAGCCTCTTTGGAATAGCTCTAGTTTTTTTTAGCCTTTCTTTCAAAATTAGTAACTATGTTTGAGACTTTTAGTTCACTTTTCTGTTCTTTGATACTTATTAACGTAAACAAGAACATTAGGAAGTAAGAAGCAAGTAAAATATAATTAAGACCATGCAGTAAAATATTTGACTTATTAATTATTCAAGTATGAAGTGTTTGTTTAATCAAAAAGCGAAAATATACGTACTTACAAATTTCATTGCTGCTTCTTTATTCAACGAAGGCAATTCAAAGAGTTAAAAACAACTGAATTAAACAGCAAAAAATCACTTTATATACAAATAAAAATCCGATTAAATGACTGGAATTGCGTCAATTAATTGAGGATGCTGAACTGATCTTGGGTGTGGTTTTGGGGTTTCACAGATGATTTGAATCGTAAACCCAAAATACTTTTGTCTTATCATATTTACAGTTTTTAATTTTTTTTTTTTTTTCCAGCATAAATTAGAGCCAAACAAAATCAAAGGGGCCAAATAGTTTGATTTCAAATTGCTAAAAAAAAAGCTGTATAAAGAGTAGTGTTAAACCAGAAAGTAAAAAGAAACTACTCCTTTTGTGAATGGGAGTTCAACCACCCCAGCCCTCTGTTCTTTATGCTATTTTGTCAACAATTTCCTTTTGTTCTAATACTATGTTTCTAATCCTTACCAAAGGCACTAGATCAAACCGTTTCCTTTCAAATGGGTTTTTAAACAGCTCTCTATAATGTTTCAGTGCAACGCTAGCAGTAAAGAAATAAAAGCAAGAAAAAAGGATATATCAGTGTAAAAAAGTCCTTGTTTTTCAAGGTGTTTGGGGTGGTTTAAGTCTTACATATGAGATTTTTGACAGTGGCAATTTCTTTTTGTTTCGATATAATGCCTGTTTCGAAGGCTTTGCGTTCTTTTTTCAAAAATCATGATGATTTGTTTCCGAAGTAACATAGTACTATTGAGAGCTATCGAAATAATAATTAATAGTTTAAAAGGGCAATTTATTCCCACTGAACACTTTTTTTTAATATTTTGTTTTTAATTCTTGCTTGCTATAGTTGTGGTTAGTTCTTTATTGAGTTGACGATAATCTTATCTTAAAATACTAGGAGGAATACAGCTTTCTCCTTACTTTGCATAAGAAAGACCATTTTAATTTGCCTCGTAAAGCTAATTATGCGATGTTTTTCATCAATGTATGGCGTTTTTTGGCAATAAACAAAATATGTTAAATGTTAAATGAAAGACGTACTAAGAAAATTGGGCATTAAGAAAATCAGTAAAGAGAGAACATCCGTATTCAAGCAATATTACAGACACGGGAAAAAGCTTTCGGCTTTCCTTAGCTGGTAAGTAAGGAGCTGTAAGTAAGGAGCTGTAAGAAAGTATCGACTACTGACTATAAAGTTAAAATTAACCAGGGCTTGCTTTGGGGGATGTTGATCCCGCCAAAAGAATATATTTCCATCCCAGTGCTACTGCTTCTATTCATAATACTACTACTACTGCTACTATCGACATTTTGAATGACGAATTTAGATGATTCGAACTGGATTTATTAGGAGTTTCAGACACTCATATCCCAGGGGTAGGAAGCATGAAATTAGGTGATATAGAATTTGTTGACCCAGGCAGGAAAGTTGGGGTACATAGACAGGGAGTAGGGCTCATGATGAATAAGGAAGCTGCTAAGTCTTGTTTAGGCTGGAAAGGTATTAATAATAGAATAATAATCGATCATTTTGCGACTAAAAAGTGCAGGGTATCAGTCATAGTAGTATATGCCCCTTTAGAACCAACTGACGGAGATACTAGTGACTCAGATGAATTTTACGTACAGTTACAGGAGCAAATAGACAGGGTCTCAGGTAGAAATATGATGTTAATACTGGGAAATTTTAACGCCCAGGTTGGTAGAAATAGGGATAGATGGTATCCCAGCCTAGGTAAATTTGGTGTAGGAAAAGAAAACAGTAATGGATACAGAATTTTGCAATTTTGTAGGTATAACAATCTAGTTATAACCAATACGGTGTTCGGTCATAAAATAGCTCACAAGTTAACATGTTATTCACGTGATGGTAAGACAGCAAACCTTATTGATTATGTTATAGTAAACCGAAGACTGGCAGGATCAATACAAGATACTAGGGCATATAGGAGTGCTGTTATTGATGTTAAAAGCAAAGATCACCATCTAGTAGTGTCAAGGGTTAATTTAAAGCTGAAATATCGGAAGGGTAGCTACCTCCCGGGAAGTTATGATGTTGGTAGACTCCAGGATGAGAATTTGAGAGAAACTTTCCAGGAACAGTCGAATGCTAAACTTGACAGTTTAAAATTTGATAATGTGGAAGATGCTGGGAATAATTTTAGAAAAATAATTTGTGAAGTTGCTGAAGGTGTATTAGGGAAGAAAGCTAGAACTGCAGCTAAGAATACTTGTGAAAAAGCTTTATGTTTAATAGAAAGGAGAAAGGACTTGTACAAGTATTATCTGAGCGATAGATCATATGAAAACAAAAGGAATATAAAGAAAGTAGAGAAAGCTTTAAAATATGAACTAAGGAGGTGTGAAGTGGAGGCCATGGATAAAATTGCCGAGGATCTGGAAGATGCAGCTAGACGGCATAATAGTAAAATATTGTACTGGCACGTTAACAAATTGAGAGGGAGTAGTCAATCCGGACTTGGCCCAGTTAAAGATAGGAATGAGGTCGCAATTAGCGATAAGGAAAAAACTAAAGAGAGATGGGCCGAACATATTGAGAATTTGCTTACCGAGATAGAGTTGCAGGAAAAAAATATAGAGGAAAATGAAAAAGTTTGTGATACCTTGGATGAGAAGGAAGATTTGTTTTGTGAGGAGGAATTAGTAACAGTACTAAAAAGATTAAAGAATAATAAGGCTCCAGGTGCTGATAGGGTGGTAAATTAGTTTTTTAAACATGGTGGCTCTGAGGTTGGAATTATGCTACTGAAGATCATGAATGTGATTTTTGGGAAAGAGGAAGTACCTAACGATTTTAGGAAAATTTTAATTAAGCCACTTCATAAGAAAGGTGATAAGAGTGAGTGTGTTAATTATCGAGGCATTAGTCCGGTCTCTGTAGGTAGTAAATTACTTAGTAATATGATATTTTTAGACTGAGAGATGCCGTAGACAAAGTTTTAAGAGAAGAGCAGTGCGGTTTTAGAAAAGGTAGAGGATGTGTCGACCAAATATTCACTCTTAGGCTAATAATTGAGAAGTGCCCGAGTTTTCAAACACCTTTGGTCCTCAGTTTTATAGATTATGAGCAAGCGTTCGATTATGTTGATAGAAGAGCTTTAGTAAAGGTTTTATCCTTGTATGGTATACCAGACAAATACATTAAAGTAATTAGTGTTATGTGGGAGAATAACACTGCTGCGGCTAAGGTAGGAAATGAGGTTAGCAGCTGGTTTTGTATTAAATCAGGAGTTAAGCAGGGTTGTGCTCTATCCCCCTTTGTATGGATTATTTTAATGGACTTTGTTTTAAGGAGCACAGGAAAGGCAATGGGAGACCTCGGAATCAAATGGGGAGGAAAAAGTCTCCTGGACTTGGATTATGCTGATGATTTAAGCATCCTAGATGAAAGTGTGAGCAAAATGAATGAAGTTTAAGAGGTTATGCGAGTTCAGGGTGCTAGAATTGGCTTGAAAATTAATGTTAGGAAGACTAAGTCATTAAGGCTAGGAATAAGTGAAGATGAAAAGGCGACGTTGGGTAATGAAAAGATTGATCAGGTGGGCAGCTTCACTTACCTTGGTAGTATTATTAGGTATTATTAGTAAAGATGGTAGGAGCAGTGAAAATGTTAAATATAGAATAGCCAAGGCTCAGGGTGTTTTTTCACAGTTAAAAAAAAGTCTGGAAGAATAGGAAGATAAGTCTGCAAACCAAAATTAGAATATTAGAAGCTACAGTGATGACAGTGGTCAAATATGGCTCTGAAACATGGGCGCTTCGAAAAGCGGATGAAAATTTGCTAGATATTTTCTAGAGAAATTGCTTAAGGATTGTTCTGGGTACCCGGCTGACTGACCGTATTTCAAACAATAGGCTTTACGAAAAATGTGGTCCAATACCACTCTCTAGGGCTATAATGAAAGAAAGGTTGAGGTGGCTAGGGCACGTTGTGCGGATGAAGGATGACAGATTGCCAAAGATTGTTCTTTTCGACCACCCATCTAGGGCTAAACGGAAACCAGGTCGTCCCCGTCTGGGGTGGGAGGACGTCATAAAGAAAGATTTAAAGGAAACGGGAACTTCATGGGCGGGTGTAAAAAGGGAGGCTTTGAGTAGATTGGGGTGGAGGAGGAGCGTGCGTAGCTGTGTTGGCCTCAGTCGGCTGGGTACTGCGTTGAGTTGTTAGTAGTAGTAGTAGTATCGCCACTGCTGCCACTAAAGCTAAGTCTGCTACTATTAATTCTCCTATTGCTACTATTACTGCTGATACTACTACTGCTGCTACTAAAAGTAAGGGTAAAAAAGTGAAAAATTTTGTAAATATTGACACTGTATGGAACTAAATTGAAACACAATATGCCAACACAGGTTGTCAAAAGAAAGTATCAGATATGCTCCAGAAACGGTTGATAGGGTTAAGTTGAAACTTTCAGCATGTGTTGAAGGGGATATTGAAAAAACCAAAGGTGTTATGCGCATACTACTACTAATTCTGCTACAACTATTGCTACTACGCAGGGTAGGAGTATTAAGGAAGGGTTTCAAGAAATATTGAGGCGGATGTTGAACTAAATCAAAATAAACTATGAGCAATTACTTTACGTTTCGTAATTGTTTTTATTATAGTATTAATAAATGGATTGATTGATTGATTGATTGCATGGAGAATTTGAAAAGGCGACGAATCAATATCCCCAAAACGGGTTACACTATCAAAAATTGACCTTTAAAGGTAAGTTGTGATCGATTTTCAGAGGCAACGCTATAGCGCTGCCTATAGTAAAGGCAACACGGCTCCAATGTTTTATTATTTATTTTCTTTTTTCCCAGAGGCACTTCATATTGAAGGGGTCGTCGTAGAAACTTCAAAGGGGACTCATTCAATTGGAAATTGAGAGTTCTAGTGCCTTTTCAAGGGTCAAAAGTGATTGGAAGGCAACTAATACCCCTTCCACGGCCACCAGTTCCCCAAACACATCCAATAAAAATTATGAGATAGCCATTTTGTTCAGCGTAGTTTCCAGATTTCCAGATAGAAATTATGTTTTTTAGGAGGACACTCCCCCACAGCCCTCAGGGCAAGGGTTGTAAGTTATACCCTGGAGGTAGATAAGGTTTTTATAGAAAGCTTTGTTGTAAAAAATTCAAAAAGGACTCATTCGATTGGAAATTCAAAGGGTTGGCGCCCTTTTTATCGTCGAATGTGATTTGAGGGCAACTAACCCCCCTCTCACGCCCACCTTTTCCTAAAACACATCCAATCAAAATTTTGAGATAGCCATTTTGTTCAACGTAGTTGAGAATTCAGGGAGTTAGGTCTCTTAGGATGACAACCCCCCCCCCCCACAGTCCTCAGGGCAAGGGTTGTTAGTTATGCCCTCGGGGAACGTAAGTTTTTGTTATAGAAAGCGCTGTCGTAGAAACTTCAATAAGGGCTAATTCGATTGGAAATTTAAATGGCTAGTGCCTTTTTTAATAGTCAAAAGTCATTGGGAGGCAACTGACACCCTCTTTCACGCCCACCATTTCTCCAAACACAGCCAAAACTCCGGTGTCAACACAACCCCCAGCGCCCGGGGTAGGTGTTGTAAGTTATGCCCTGGGGTATATATGGTTCTTATGGAAAGAATGCTCGTAGAAACTTCCAAGAGGGCTCATTTGATTGGAAATTGAAAGTTCTAGTTCAATTTTTAAGAGTCAAAAGAGATTGGAGGGCACCTAGCCCCCCTCCCTCCACGCCCTTTTTTCCTCAAACCCATCTGATAAGAACTTTGATATAGCCATTTATTTAAAAATTGTTCAAAGACCATATAACGAAAACTCCGGGGTCGATACAGCCACTCAGGGCTTGAGGGCAGGCGTTGTAAGTTATGCCTTGGGGGAATATATGGTTCTAATGGAAGAGATGCTCTTAAGAAATTCAGAGGACTCATTTGATTGGAAATTGAAAGTTCTAGTTCAGTTTTTGAGAGTCAAAAGAGATTGGAGGGCAACAACCAACCCCCCCCCCACCGCCCGACACCCCTTTTCCCCAAATGCATCCAAAACAAAATATGAGATAGCCATTAAGTTAAAACTTGTTTAAAAGTCAGATAACAAAAACTCAGGTGCTGATACAACCCCTCAGGGCCCGGGGGCAGACGTTATATGTTTTGCCTTGGGACATATATGGTTCTTATGAAAGAGATGCTCGTATTAACTTCAGAGAGGGCTCATTTGATTGGAAAGTAAAAGTTCGAGTTCACTTTTTAATAGTCAAAAGAGATCCGAGGGCAACCATCCCCCTCTCACATGCCTTCTTTTGCCAAAGCCATCTGATGAAAATTTTGAGATAGACATTTTGTTAAAAAAAAAAAAAAGTTCAAAGGTCCGATAAGAAAAACTTCGGTGTCAATACAACCCCGGGGGAAGGCGTTCTAAGCTATGCCCTAAAGGCATGTATGGTTCTTATGAAAGGGATGCTCGTATAAATTTTATAGAGGGCTTATTTGATTGGAAATTGAGAGTTCTAGTTCATTTTTTCAGAGTCAAGATATTTAAGAGCAACTACCCCCCCCCCGTCCTTTTCCCCCAAAACCCATCCATTACAAATTTTGGAATAACCAGTTTTTTAAAAATTGTTCAAAAACTAGATAACAGCAACTCCGGTGTCAGTACAACCCCCCAGGGCCTGGGGGGTAGGCGTTGCAAAGGTTGTCCTTGGGGCGTATATGGTTCTTATGAAAGGGATGCTCGTATAAACTTCAGAGGGGGCTCATTTGATTCAAAATTGAAAGTTTTAGTTCACTTTTTAAGAGTCAAAAGATATCCGAGGGCAACCAGCCCCCTCTCCCCACACACCCTTTTTCCCCAAGCCCATCAAATACAATTTTTAAAATAGCCATTTCATTATAAATTGTTCAAAGGTCAGATAAGAAAAACTCCTGTGTCGACGAAACCCCCAGGGCTCGGACGCAAGCATTGTAAGTTAATACTCTTTGGGCATATATGGTTTTTATGGGAGGGATGCTCGTATCAACTTCGGAGAGGGTTTATTTGAATGGAAATTGAGAGTTTTCGCTCATTTTTTAAGAGTCAAAAGAGATCAAAGGGCAACTAGCCCCCTCTCCACGCCTTAAATGCATCAGATAAAAATTTTGAGATTGCCATTTTGTTAAAAATAGTTCAAAGTTCAGAAATCAAAAACTCCGGTGTTTATACAGCCCCCCAGGGCCCGGAGGTAGGCTTGTAAGTTATTACCCCGGGGTATATATGGCTGTTATGGAAGGGATGCTCGTATAAACTTCATAGAGGGCTCATTTGATTGGAAATTGAAAGTTGTAACTCACTTTTTATCAGAGGCAGCGCTATAGCATTGGCCATACGGCTCATATGTTTTATTAGATTTTTTTCCAGAGGCATTTTATATGGATGGGGTCGTCGTAAAAACTTCAAAAGGGGTTAATTCGATTGGAAATCGAGAGTTTAGTGCCCTTTTTAAGTGTCAAAAGTGATTGGAAGGCAATGAACACCCCTTCCATGTCTACCATTTCCCCAAACATATCCAATCAAAATTTTGGGATAGCCATTTTGTTCTACGTTGCTGATTTCCAAATAGAAATTAGGTTTTTGAAGAGGACACTCCCCCACAGCCCCCAGGGCAATGGTTGCAAGTTATGCCCTGGGGGTATATAAGCTTTTTATAGAAAGCTTTTTCGTAGAAATTTCAAAAAGGGCTCATTCGATTGGAAATTCGAAGGGCTACTCCCCTTTTTAATAGTCGGAAGAGATTGGAGGGCAACTAACTCTCTATCACGCCCACCTTTTTCCAACCATATCCAATCAACATTTCGAGATAGCCGTTTTGTTTAACGTGGTGGAAAATTCTGGAAATTAGGTCTTTCAAGATGATAACCCTCCCACAGCCCTCAGGGCAAGGGTTGTAAGTTATGCCCTTAGGGCATATAAGATTTTTATAGAAAGCGTTGTCTTAGAAACTTCAAAAAGGGCTCATTTGATTGGAAATTGAAATGGCTAGTGCCTTTTTTAATAGTCAAAAGTGATTGGAAGGCAAATAACACCCCTTTCACGCCCACCATTTCCCCAAACACATCCAATCAAAATTTGAGATCGCCATTTTGTTCAACATTGTTGAAAGTTCTGGAAATTATATCTTTGAGCAAGACACTCCCCAAAAGGTCTTAAGGGCAAGGGTTATAAGTTATGCCCTGGGGGTATATATGGTTCTTATGGAAGGAATGCTCGTATAAATTTTAGAGACGGCTCATTTGATTGGAAATTTTAAGTTCTAGTTCACTTTTTAAGTGTCAAAAAATATTGGAGGGTAACCAGCCCCCCTCCCCTTGCCTTTTTTTTCCCAAAAGTATCCAATAAAAATTTTGAGATAGCTATTTTGTTAAAAATAGTTCAAAGATCATATAACACAAAAATTAGGTGTCGACACAACCCCCCAGGGACTGGGGGCAGGCGTGGTAAATTATGCCATGGGGGCTTATATGGTTCTTATGGAAGAGATGCTCTTATAAACTTCAAAGAGGGCTCATTTGATTAGAAAATGAAAGTTCTAGTTCACTTTTTAAGAGTCAAAAGAGTTGGAGGGCACTTAGCCCCCCACTCCACACTCTTTTTTTCTCTGACCCATCTAATAAGAACTTTGAAATAGCATTTTTTTTTTTTAATAGTTCAAAGACAATGTAACAAAAACTCCGTGGTCGACACAGCCCTCTAGGGCCCGAAGGCAGGCGTTGTAAGTTATGTCCTGGAGGAATATATGGTTCTTATGGAAGGGATGCTCGTAAACCCTTCAGAGACGGCTAATTTGATTGGAAATTCAAAGTTCTAGTTCATTTTTTGAGATTCAAAAGGGATTTGGGGGCAACTAGCCCCCCCCCCTCACGCCCATTTTTTCCCGACTTCCTCCGATTCAATTTTTGAGACAGCTATTAATTTACAAATTGTTCAAAAGTCAGATAACAGAATTCGGGTGTTGACACAACAGCCCCAGGGCATACATGGTTGTTATGAAAGAGATAATCGTATAAACTTCAGAGAGGGCTCATTTGAAATTGAAAGTTCGAGTTTACTTTTTAAAAGTCAAAAGAGATCCGAGGGCAACTAGCCCCACACCTTCTTTTTCTAAAACCATCGGATAAAATTTTGAGGTAGACATTTTGTTAAAAAGAATAGTTCAAAGGTTTAATAAAAAAAAACTCCGGTGTCTCTACAACCCCCCAGGGCCCGGAAGAAGGTGTTCTAAGTTATGGCTCTAGGGCATGTATTGTTCTTATGAAAGGGATGCTCGTATAAACTTAATAGGGGGCTCATTTGATTGGAAATTGAAAGTTCTGATTCACTTTTTTAGAGTCAAGAGATTTAAGGGCAACTAGCCCCCAAACCCCCTTTTTTTCCCAAACCCATCCGCTACAAATTTTGAGATAGCCAGTTTTCTAAAAATTGCTTAAAAACTATATAACAAAAACTCCTGTGTCAACACAACCCCCCAGGGCCCTGGGAGTATGCGATGTAAGTGTTGTCCCGGGGGCGTGTATGGTTCTTATGAAAGGGATGCTCGTATAAACTTAAGAGAGGGCTCATTTGTTTTGAAATTGAAAGTTCTAGTTCACTTTTTAAAAGTCTAAAGATATCCGAGGGCAACTAACCCCCCCCCCCCCCCCGCACACACACGCTTTTTCCCCCAAGCCTATCCGATAAAATTTTAAAATAGCCTTTTGATTAAAAATAATTCAAAGATCAGACAAGAAAATGCCCTGTGTCGACGCAACCCCCAATGGCCTATAGGCAGGCGTTGCAAGTAATTTTCTGGGGACATATATAGTTTTATAGAAAGGAAGCTTGTATAAACTTCGGAGAGGGTTCATTGGATTGGAAATTGAAAGTTTTCGGTCACTTTTTAAGAGTCAAAAGAGATTGGAGGGTAACTACCCCCCCCCCCCCGCCCTAAATGCATCAGATAAAAATTTTGATATATACATCTTGTTACAAACAGTTCAAAGTTCAGATAAAAAAAAAACTCCGGTCTCGAAACAGCCTCCCAGGGCCCGAGGGTAGGCATTGTAAGTTATGCCCTAGGGGCATATATGCTTGTTATGGAAGGGATGCTCATATAAACTTAATAGAGTAAACTGAAAGTTGTAATTCACTTTTTAAGAGTGAAACGTGATCGGAGGGCAGGTATCCTCTCCCCACACTCCATTTATTTTTTTCCCAGACGCACTTCATATAGAAGGAGTCATCGTATAAAATTCAAATAGGGCTTATATCAAAGGGGCAAACTTTTTTCACTTTGATATTCTTACTTTGATACCAGTTTGTATACTTTGATGAAGATTTTTTTTTCTAAAGACTGATTTTGAAATAAGGAATTTCTAAAAACTTTTTGCAATCAAAAATGAACAATAATTAATTAAAAAAAAACTTTCCGAAAAATACATTTTTCAAAGAAAAGTAAAGGCCATTTTAAAATTAAGATAAGAAGATAAAAATACCTGTAAAAATTCAAACTCAAAACGACCAGAAATTACTATTAAAGAATAAATGAAACCCAAAACGAACAGAAATTAAATAAACAACCATAGGGAAAAACATACAACAAGTAATAATATAAATCAATAAATAGATCTTAAAGCGACTAGTGCTTAGATTAAACATGAAAATCAAGCTTAAAACGAAAAAAAATATTTTCCTATTGAAGTACAAATGAAACTCAAAACAATCAGAAGTGAAATAAGCAATCAATGCAAACAAACATACAATAGATATTAATGTAAATGAATAAATAAATCTTAAAACGAGTGAAACTTAAATTGAATATGCAAATCAATCTTGAAACGAACAAAAATCACTACAAACAGGAGTTTGGCTATTGCCTCCTTCTCTCACTGTAAAAGTCTAAAACCTACTGCGTCATTGGCACTTTACTGAAAACTATATACGTCTTGAACAGTCGTGGAAAGTAAACACAATATCAAATTGAACATTTGATACATAATGATACTAGTTGTTGAAAGATCAATCAGTTCAAGAATTTATTTCACTCTAATTTTATTTTTATTTTCAATGCTGTAAGAACTGGAAAAGATTGTTTTCAGTGAAGCGCCTATGACGCAGTAGGCTTTTAGTTTTTATTTACAGTTAAGAAAGGGGGCAGTATCCAAACTCTTGTTTGTAGTGAAACTATATTCGTCTTGAACAATTTTAGAAAGAACTAATAAATTAAACTGAATATTTGATGTATAATGATATTAATTGTTGAAAGCTCATCAGTTCAAAATTTTACTATAATTGTAATGTTTATTTTCAATATTAAGTACAAAAGAAAATATTTGTAATAAAATTGGTTTTCAGTAAAGCGCCAATGACGCTGCAGGTTTTAGATAAGATAAGATATAAGATAGATAAGATTTATTTTGTTCATAATCAATTAATCATACAAGAAAATACATTGTGCTAATCCCCCAAAAGCTCCTAGGCCTGCAATAGAGGGGGAATACATACCGTTTAAATCAAACACTAAATCAAAAGAAAAACATTAAAATAGGCCTACATTGAATAATCCAATCAATACATACAATCCAACCACAACACTCCTAATCCCCCTCGAAAGGCTCCATGGCCAGGGATACATGGGGAAATGAGAAAAAAAAGAAAATACAATATATCCAAACAACCATAAAAAAGAAATCAATCGCCAAACAACATATAAAATTAAAAATAGAAAGACTTTTACATTAATAGAAGGAGGCGATACCCAAACTCTTGTTTGTAGTGATTTTTGTTCGTTTCAAGTTTGATATGCATATTCAATTTAAGTTTCACTCGTTTTGAGATATATTTATTCATTTAAAGTAATATATATTGTATGTTTGTTTGCATTGATTGTTTATTTAATTTCTCTTCGTTTTAAGTTTCATTTATACTTCAATAGGAAAATATATTTTTTTTTTTTAAGCTTGATTTTCATATTCAATCTAATCGTTACTCGCTTTAAAATCTATTTATTCATTTTTATTATTACTTGTTGTCTGTTTTTTCCTATGATTTTTTATTTAATTTCTGTTCGTTTTGGGTTTCATTTATTCTTTAATAGTAATTTCTGGTCATTTTGAGTTTGAATTTTAATAGGTATTTGCATCTGCTGAGCTTTAGTTTAAAATGGCCTTTACTTTTCTCTAAAAAACTTTTTTTTTTTAATTAATGAACTAGAAAGAAGGCACTATGTGTATACTATTAATGCTACCATTACAGTTACTGTAACTAAGTGTGCCAGGGCTATTAAGACAAATTTTAGGGAACGTTTAGAAGAAGTTTCAATTAAACGAAAAAATATATACATATGTTTATATGCATGCAGGTGTATGTGCATGCAGGTTTCAAAAAGGATATATAAGCAAAATCATAGGCAGGGCCGCTCTAAAATAGCTAGAATTATCATTGAAACTTTTAAAGGAGCTAATTCAGTTGGAAATTAAAAGCTCTAGTGTCCTTTTTAAGAGTCAAAACAGATTGGAAGGCAAGCAGCTCCCTCCCAAGCCTATTCGTTTTCCAAACACGTCCAGTCAAAATTTTGTTACAGCCATTTAGATCAGTATAGTATAATGGTGCAGCTGCAGGAAATATGTCTCTAGGGATACCGGATATGTCAACCCCCAAAAATTATACAAATGGCTTATTATTTCTTAAAAATATTGCTGAGGTCGCCAATAAGACACCTCAGCAATATCCAGTACGACTGGGTGTATTAAGTTGAAAATTGCGGGACAACTACTATTACTACTTCTGCTGTTACAAATTAAATCAATCTAAAGAGTGTAAGTGTATTAAGGCTGTCAAACAGCATAGGCAGAATTTCTTAGAAATGGTATTAAGTTTATTTTCAGGGCAACTTGAGGAGAACTAGAATTAAATTGAATAATACTATTTGTGTCAGGATTAAAGATTGTTGAATAAGTTTCTCCAACATTCAAATAGCAAGCCAAACTGTAGATCCTTATAGAAAAAAAGATATAAAAATATCATTTTTTTTCACGAAAAAATAATATTTATGTTATGTCTATAAGAAACGAACAGAAATTAATTTAAAAAACATCTTCTACAAAACAAGTTTTTCAAAGACAAGCGAAGAGCTCCATTAAACCAATAGTGAGCAGAAATAAAGTCAAATAATTTTCCAAGCGTAAAACTACCACAAATCGCCATCAGTAAACAAATTAAACCCAAAACGAACTGAAAGTACAAAAAATAACTGAGCCAACCTCAAAACTAACAATGATTAACATGAGTAGAGCTAATAGATAAGATAAGATAAGTTTTATTCTTCATTAAATACACATACAAAATTAGTAGTATCTCTCGTCTGGATTCTATAGAAGCTATAGCAATTTGAAATATCATATGGAATTTGCTTGAAGCTATAGCAATTTGAAATATCATATGGAATTTGCTTGAAGCTATAGTAATTTGAAATATCATATGGAATTTGCTTGAAGCTATATACTTTGCGTACGCCCCCGTACCAAACAGGTTTTTCTGGTAGTCCTATTCTACAGGTCATTACACTCTTTCAAAGAGGAACGAGTATAACTTGATTGGTGATGGAGATTTGAATAAAAGGAATAGTTTTCTTTACAATTCATATTAGTAAGAGACCTGGATTCAAATAGAATAGTTTTTTTTATTAGAGAAGATATTAGTGGAGAAAAAATGAGTGGTGAATTTATATTATTGGAGATTAATGATAGAACCGACAACAGCAGCAGCAACGGTATATGAGTACCTAATGTAGCTGTGGAAATAACAGCTGGTTGTAGAATATGTCTTGAATGGGACACTATGTATGGTAGATACGTGATATCATTAAGCAAATTTAAGCAGGAGGAGCAGCTATGTTTTGCTGGAAAAGTAAATATTCTCCATATAAATATACTTCAGTCAGCATTAGATGTCCTATCGAAATATATTGATGAGAACAAAATGCGTCAGTGAATATTATTATTGTAATTATGTTCAATAAAATTGTTTCTAAATCAATGGTATTTTTTTTTGTATAGTAGACAAGCGTATATTTTCTAGAGTAGAAAAAAGAAATTCTGTTTAGTCTGAAGTTGATCGTGAGCGAGTTAGGACTAAAAAAATGGATAGATTCGAAAAAGATCGAATCATGAGGAATCTAGTTCTTATGGAAAAACGTTTAATTCTAGACGATGAATTTCTAGAGTTGTCTATTCAAGGGAAGATATTTTCTCGGGGAATGCTTGTCGATATAATGAAAACTGAGTCCCCATCATTAGACTAGTGTATGAAGCTTCGACATCGTGGTCCAAATGAATTTATACAATTTATTGATATATTGATCACGACACGGCAAAATGATAGTGTGGATATGCTTTTAAACATTAGTTTAGAAATTTAGGACTTTTTTTCATGAGAAAGATGGTGCTCAAGGATGATTTACTCCTCTCTCTCTCTCTCTCTCTCAGACAATTTTTTTTGTTGCTAGCTCAGTTTCATTGTGGCAGTGAGAGCGTCAACACATGACAAAATGTTCTATACATGTCCGTTATGTATGTACTCACTGGGCAGCTGGTCATCATGTGAGAATTGCACAATGATTGAGGAGTATGATGAAAAGTGTAGATTATGCAACCCGTGTAAATTGCATAGAGAATATGCTGTACAAATTAAAGGTTGTAATTCCTGTCTTGAAGAGGTGTGTGACTCTCATCCTAGAGGTCACCTATGCTCCAATTGTCATTATGATAAATATAATCAGTGGGAGATTACATATCCCGGTATGATTGGAAAGAATCCTAACCGTGATTTTAGTTTATTGCTACGATATTGGTATCGTCGTGGTTTTAGATTGTTCTGGGTGGAGAAACCCGGTCAACAATTAAACTGTTGGAAAAACAAAAGAATATGGTTTATACGTCATCGTTTTGAAGACACTGGGTGTTATGATTATAAACCCACTGATTTTCATTTGGCTGTGACGGAATGTGATTCGACACTTGAGGACACTGTTTGTGAAATTGCTTCAAATAGGCAAATTGAAACATGTGAATTCTATAAAATTAATGAGAATAGTATCATTGACTATACAAAGAGATATGACAAGAGTGAAGTCACACTCTATTGTAGAAAATGTGACTCTGACATTGCACTACATCAGGATCAGTACACTGTGAATTCAGATAATCTACCTGCACTAGTTGTTGTCGACAAATACCTAGTAGTGGATGAAATCTAAAGAGTAGAAAAGTCATTTTATAATGTATATAAATTTTTTTATTAATAAACAATTTCACATACATCTTTAGGGCATTTTTTTCTCAGGACACTAAAACCAATATTAAATACACATGTAAGCATATTATCCACTAGAAAGTCGTTCAATTGAGGTAAGTCAACGTAGATGTTGAGAAACTGCTTGTAGGTGTAGCCACGACATCTGAACATGAAAAAGAGTAGTGAATGAAATCCACATGTCTTAGTCGTTAAATCCTGTACTCTTCGTTGATTTTGAATAATGGTTTTCCCCCTGCTTTCAATAAAGTTGCTGATGTATGGAGCATAGAATTTATACGATAGGCCAAGAGGATCAAAAAATTCAATATTCTTTGCTGTTTGAAAGATGCATAGCCAATGACCGGTCTTCAAAGTCGATGGACTGCTATTAACAATGATTATGGTATTGTTAAAATTTAGAATTTTTTCAATGAAGTCCGAGGGCATGCAATAGGACTTTTACTGGGACATGTATGGATCCATACTAAATACGCTGATTATTTGGTTTGTGTTCATGGTGCTCGGTCTGGTAGAACACTGCCGTCGGGCATGATTTCCCAATAGGTTTTCAAATTGACTCAGTGATATTAGCGTGATACTCTCAGTCAGAGTATTGGCAAATGTACACTCTAAACGTACAGTCCCTGTTCTTACTATGGTCATATCTGGCATGCCTGACAAATCCAAAACAATAACCCCATGATTTTTTGAAAATATTGAATCGGTTCTTCCATTTTCAAATAGTTGAGAGTCATGATCTAGGGATTGCATGGTCAACTCGTACAGAGTTCTATAGGATTTTTTGTCAAATGATAGAGTGTACAGTGGAATACCATTCACTTTGCACACGAGGCTAGATAGATCGAAAAAATTAAAATCATGGGGGGATTCAGTCCAGGATCCAACGGCACTGCCACTCTCACAAAGGCCAAAGCCAATTTTGATGGAATTTCTCCATTGATAAATGATGAATCGCTATAGCTACGAGAGCCGGAGGCCATGTGACATTGATTGGTCATCGTATGGGAGACAAGAAGTTTAATGTTGTTACAATTGGCTCTTAGCTTCTCAACTGCCAATGCAACAGAGCTCATAACTTGTTGTATTCAGACGTGGAGAATTGCCGATGTGATAATGACATTTTCATCGGGTGCTACAGGAAGTGTTTTTCTCAAAATGAAATTCGATGGGGCCATCTTTAACTTTATGTCAATCTTGACATTTGGGGGTAGCCATTGGGATATATTGAATATCTCATGATTTAATTTTCCAACCAGATGATACTCCTGGGTGACTGCAGTAGTCAACCCATCGTCAGTATCAACACCTGTTCAATATTCATAGCCCAATGATTGTCTTCTCAACTCTTTGTAAGCCTTTGGCGTCATCATCATAAACTGTATGTAACTTGCATAGCTTGATTAATTATTGCTAGTGCTCAACAATGCTCCGTTAATGAATAAATTAATTTTTTTGAATAGGTTTTGTAGAATACAGCTTTCATAGGACAGACCATCACCAGCATTTGGAGTTGTATTATCTGACTTTATCTTCACAACAACATTTAAATCAATAAATGTTGACGACAAATCAATGAAATAGTCTTCATTGGAAAATATCTGAAAGGGTACATATTCCTAGAGGGGCTGTTTGGGGTGAAATTGTTCATAGTAGACATACTTGACACTGACATCAATATTTTCAGCATGAAAGAAAATTAATGTGGAGCTGATTGATGGGTATGATTCCTTGTGGGGGAGATAAGTCATCTTAAGAGAAGAGATCCTTCTTTGATCTGACAATCTTTTTACATTTGTTCGTAGTGGCCCTCTCTGTTTTAGTCTTCAAAGGCCTGGTTGTTGTTCTTTCGTTTCTACATTGGAAAATACTCATGATTTAGTGATACAAACATATCATTTTAAACCACTCCCCATAATCTTGGTATTGCAGCTTCTCGCCAACAGCTTTTGCTGAAGATCTAATATTTTCCTTAACACTCTCCTTCAAATTTTTGCCCGACCCCCAGTCCTGTATTGTGGAGGCAGCAAAATTTAATGCAGCAGGCGGAACATATTTTCTGGCACCGGGTATTTCAGAACGAAATAGAATAGCAAACAAGCTACAAAAACCAAAGCCAGACATTGTAGTACGCCCCTTGTAGTAGTCCAATCCATTGCCTATTTGACGTAGACTCAAAGCACCAAGATAACAATCGATATCGGGACAGACAAATGGAATTCTTATATTGTTAATTTTTTAGGTGATTGTACCGTCGTCGTCGACAATGGGTCGAAAATGACATGTAATCACTGCTAAGCTTTTTGAAATTGCTAGAGAATCATCTAATTCAGTTCTTAGTGTTAACTGACAGAGTTCCAAATAGGAAGTGCTTACGGGAATATACTTAAGAGGCTTTATATTGTAATGATGAACATGTTCTTGATTGGTTTTTCGTTCAAGAACTCGTAGGAGGGGAACATTTGAATTACCAACCCGAGATGTTTCCACAAATGAAGCGTAGAGAAATATACAAGTGTCTCTGGAGAAGGCAGGTGGGTAGTCAGCAAAAATGAAATTAGTGTTTCCAGCACTTCTACCATTGATTATATTGAGCTTAAAGCCAAGAACGTCCTTTAAGTTATCATTGAGAATAATCTTTTCATTGGCAATAGGTGAACTAATGTAGATCTTGCCCTCCTTCTTTGAATAGTTGAAATAAAAAGCTAATTTCTTTAAAAGGTATATCCCTTGTTTAATAGTGCAAAAGACATAAATCATGCAAGTGAGGTCTTAATTCGGTAATTCAGTATATGTATAATCCATACCAGGGGTTATTCTAATTAGTTCCTGATCCCATGTCGGGGGTGGCCAATCATAGGGTCTAATTTTCATTTGCTATTTACGATCCTTTCTCAGGATGTCAAAGGTATTTTTGAGAATACAGTCGACAAGAGCCACTTCATATGCACCGTCAAATTTGATGGCGGGTGAGAGTTTTGTCCAGAAATCACTTGTCGTATTCAAGTCATTGTGGAGAGGATCGGAAACGTTGGACATGAAAGTTACATAGAAATCATTGGGCATTGTCAATATCTTCAACACCGATCCAAGAATTAAAATCAGAGTTGTATCCTAGCCACCGAACAAGTAACTGTTTCTGGCCCCCGTGGGTACGTCTCTTTAATATCTTTTCAATTTGATAGATTTCATTAGAATTTTTAATTTTGTGCAGTTCATAGTCATAAAAACATCCGAGAATATCTTCATCCTTGATATCACGCAAGTGATAAGATTTTAGTTTGTTTTCCTGTATTATTACAGCTTTAAAAACTTCACTTTACAACAAGTAAATTCACCTTCTCAAAAAAATTAGTTGTTCTATGAGTTTGAACAGTATCACCAACATTAAATTTATTTTTCTTCTTCTTGGCTTTTGATTCATTGGAATATTGTTTAAGAAAGGTGTCAATTGTATCATGATCCGAATGATGAACTTCCGTTGGTGTAGAGTTGGATAATGATCAATGAGGTCGTTGATTATAAATCAACATGATTTTATCTAGATCATGAATAAAAGCTGGCATATTTTCAATGTACACTATCTTGAAATTAAAAGTCGAATAGTTCTTATCAATCGTTCGGCCATTGCAGCCTTTATAGGGCTACGAATATGATAGAGCAGCGTACTATATTTCTCTAGTACTTTTGCAACATGAGGATTAACAAATTCACTTCCATGATCCGTTTGAATTTTTTTTATATGAATCCTTTTCGAGAAGACTTTCAATGATTCGAGCAACTTAAACGCCTTTTTCGAATTGCTATGGAATCACATGATCTTATTAACTAAAAACCCTAATTAGAAGTAGTACGCACTTTCACGGTAGCTTTTGGCATTGTCCAAGCTAGGCACGAACCGATATATCTGCTTTTATTATATGCAATTGGTAAAAGGCTTTAGTTTTTCGATATGGATTGGCACGAAGTCTATGATTTCTATGTAGAGTGTAACTTGGTTCACTTTGTAGATAGTCTTGTACACTTTTAGTGCGAACACCCGTGACTTTGGAAAGAGTTGTGGGGGAACTTAAACTCCCTGCCTCGCCAATATTTTCATAAACACCTTTCAGAACTTCAGCCATTTTGAACGTAAACACGTTGTGTAACGTCCGCTACCCTTGTGTATACTGTCTTCTGGTGGGGACGTTGACTTGATACGTCTTCGCTTTTGTCTAGGTATCAGTGGTGTGCTAGTATTTTCCAAAATTGATTTAAAATCTTCTTCTTCTTCTTCTAGTTCATATTTTAATGTTGATGATGATGATGATGATGCACGTTCATTTTATTTTTTTTAGAATTTGTCTATTGCCAATAAGACTTTTGGGGAAGTTTAATGTATTTAGAAAGTTGTATAGACGAGTGTCAAATGATAATAGTCCTTTATGATTTGTAACCATGTCATACATTAAATCAAGTAGATTATAGCTCTTGCCCTGAATTATAATCCTTTCCCCATTGCTCTCAACTTGAATTTGATCACTTTCCAAGAGATAGGTTAGGAGTCGTTTACGTTGTTCAACATATGATTGGGGGAATATATTTACAAATTTCAAAACAAATTTATCCAAATACTACATCATTAATTTCTTTACAGCAGCAGCAGTAGACTCTTGACAAGATTATTCTTTTTTGGGATCAGCAGCAGTGGGCTTTGATCGATAGTGTTTGTCCACTCGGCGAAGTGCATTTTGAAGTAAAATCAGTTTTTTATCATCATCAATAGTTTCACTGTCGAGGAATTTACTCAGATTGTCCTCAAAGTGTTCGACGAGTGAGAGAGCGAGTTCTATTGGAGTCAATTTATAGGGTTTTGCCATTCTCACTAGAGAAAACTGTTTACAAGTCCTGCAATTATTGGCAGTAAAAGTTTAAAAAAGCTACTACCCGCCTGAAGTAGTCGTTTCTTTTTAAAAATCTTTCCTTTCTTTTTATAGGCCAATTTACGTAAAATGGAACGATGTTGCTTTGCCTGTTGCTTAACTACTTCTGGCAGTTGAACATTACCCTTAGTCAAATTTAAACAAAGTTCAGATATTAGATTAATGAAATCATTGTCAATACCATGTTTGAGTATTGCTTTTCAAAGCGGAGGTTTTGAAGTTCTTAGAACTGAAAACAAATGTCTATTTTCATGTAGTTTCTTCAGTGTCATGATAGCGACTAATAGGTCTTTTTAGTGTTCACAGGGAGATATACTGTAATTTCATTGTCGAAAATATCTGTGACTACACGCAGATCCTCAGATGTATTTTAATTAAGATCCAATAGGATATAGCCGTGGGGTTTATTAGTTGCCTGATTGTATGCTGAGAGCAGAAATTTGGGGGCACCTGGATAGATTTGTTTATTGAGGGTTATTAGCGAGCTAGAATCACAAACAACTCTGTAGACGATATAGTAGGTGCAGTTCAAAGCAAGTGTTCGCATACATTTGCTCTGATGAAAGAGATTGTGTAGAACCAGAGTAACGGAAATCTGTTCATGATGAGAGCGAACAGTGAACAATTGCAGCATTTGCTGGGACCATTATTCAATAGATTCAGCCAGATCGTCAATGACCAGCCAAGAGTTTGGTTCAATAATGTTGAAAACATCAAGTTCCTGTATGTACTGTATCTGCACCGATCCCATGACAGCAGCAATTGCTTTTATTTTAGCGTATGACTCCTGCCATATACTATAGCAATAGTAGATTTTTTTCGGCTTTTCCGCAAACATTTTATCACAATTTTTAATTATTTTAGTTAAGAGTGTTGTTTTGCCCGACATTGAGGACCCACACAGAAACGATCTGGATGGTGTTTCAAATTGATACATGTTCCTTTCAACATTTCACCTGGACAACTACCTATAAAACCTAATTGTCTAATGACTAAATAATTTCCCTACTACTACTCTGTTCTTCAAAAAGACGAACACGAGTAAAGAATCATATTTTTCTTTTATTATATACACATAAAAAGTAACAATACATTGAAAAAAAATACACCTTTTTAAATTTATTTATAATAAAAAAATACAACATTTACATAGGGACACACAGAGAAAAAACACTTTTTTTTGTTTATTTATAGAGAAAAAAAACCATTAAATTAGAGAGAGCACTTGAAAAAAAAAATCTGCTCTAAGTCCAAAAAAAAAGATAACTTTGGTGGCGGTGCACCCCACGCGCTGGCGGCGGCCGCCCCCCCCCCCCGGGCCGTGAGGCCCCCCCCCCAAAGGTTTTTCGGAAATAATTTACAGGACTTTATTTAAACCGAGACTTTCCCTGTGGGCAATACATTCGATCCGGTCTGAAGTTAACTAGTGACCAAGGGGGAGGGTGGTCAGACTATCTTGACAAACATAGACCTTGTCGGAAATGTTACTCAAGGATATTTTTTCTACATTTACAGTATAGCTCCTGTAGTTCAATGAACGAATTACCGATAATTTGGTTCGTGGAATTGTATTTTCAACAATACAATTCCTATAATTGTTCATGTCGAAACTCTTGTCCACATAGCGCATGGGTACTCCTTTGCAACGTTTCTTGATTTCCTCGTCGTATGTCTGTATAAAGTACACCTTCGGACTTACAAACATATCACGGGAAATCAAGTCGCTTCCTGTTTCAGATTTAAAAAATACAAGCTGATTTGGCGCTCGACGTTTCACTATCTCAGGATACAGACCCCTACTCCAGTTGGTGTAGTCCAACCGTGAACTGATAATTTCCCCGTGCGCCAAATCATTAATTATATTTGGTGTTTTTACTTTGAGCAGTAGAGAATCATTGTCACCGTAGCAGACCTCTACTTGCCCCTTTTCCGGCCACTGTACCCTAGCCACATTGTAGTAGAATTCCAACATGAACTTTTTTGAGATCTCCAAGATAGCACTGCCTGCAGCAATATTTTTATTCAAGACAATGTGTCTTTTTTTCCTATTCAAAAGTACCATGTCCGGGCCAAGGATTGTGAAGGAAGTGAAATTCGGATCGGCAATAATTCAAGCACATTCTTCTGGGTTGGTCACGACATCACAACGATTTCTATTGCGAACACTTTCACACATTTTGCCGAAAGCCGAATTCAAAATGAGTTTATAAATTTCTTTTTCGGCTTTCGTCTGTGGTGCAGAACGTTTGCCGACAAAAGTGTCAACAAATGTTTTCAGACAGGGTTTTTGAGTAAACTCGATGGCTCTTTGAGCTTTTGCGACGTTGAAACCATTGTTACGCATCTATTTTAAAGCTACATGGTGTACAACTATGTTTTTTTTCGGCAGTAGGTCAGCAATAAGTTTTTGTTTTGAAGGCGTTGAATGCAATCCGTCCACCTCGACTAAACGCCTATTGCGAGGACTCAAAGAGTCCTTAGTCACAGGTCTATTGATACATGGGAAAACAAAATCCTTTACTGAATCGTGAAGCTCGACTGGTATCTCTCCGTCAATTTCAAAAAACTATCCAACCGGTCTATTCTCCTCAACACTGTTACCAATGTTGGGGAAATGGGGAGCTTGAGGGTCACTGAACCATTTATAGTCACCGTAAGGTAGAACATAATTGGACATGGCCGAGGGGTAGAGAAAATTCATATCGAGGACAACTACCTTCGATTTTGTCCCTGTCTTATCCCCTGGTGGATCAGTTTCTAAGACACGGTCTCCGTGAAAAACAAAACCCCCCCTCATTGACCTCTCGATGAACAGATGCTGATTAATGTCAGTGATTAGCCCAATTTTTCCCCCACTAATTTTCAGGATGAGGTCCATCACTAGATGAGGCGAAGAAAAATAATAACCCAAATCAAGATTAAACTCCTCATAGATTTTATCCGTATTTTTACACATAATGTCTAACAAAGTTAATACGTCACTCCAAAAATACAGCTTGCAGTATTCAAACCATTTTTTACACCCTCCCTCTGCCCAAACTTTTTTAGCAAAACTGTATTCTTCTGGGGTGCAACTACGATCGTGAAGACTGTCGTAAAACGATTCAATACAAGGAATAGTCTCCTTGGAGAATCTCGACATGTAACAATAATAATAAAAAGGATATATTCCCTTTACCTCCAACAAATAGTATAACTCATTTGAAGATTGATGCGTGTGAAGGGAGAAAGCATTGCAGCCGTCATTGTTTTTCTTCACTTCAATTAATTTACTAAATAATGTAGGAAAAAAATCATATGTCTCTAAAAATTAACTTTTATTCGTGTGCTCAACGTCGGCTTCAAGAAATCTTTAAATAAATTCCAAAACAAGCAACTTTCTCGATGATTTAGGCATGAGTACGGTATTTTGTACGTAAAGCTGTCTATCACCCATGCATCATCATCATCTACTGTTCCATTTCTTTGAAGATGTGCCAATGCAGGTAGCACATACTTTAGATCATAGTTAGAGTTATGTATAAAAACCGGTAGAAAAAGTTGCCGTTTAATTTTTAAATTACACGAATTGTGAGCCCACCCACGAAAGTTACTTTTCCCCGTTGAATTGGGGTCAATAAGGTGATTGTGGTCCTGGACAGAGTCTTTTGGGGCAAGGGCACCCCTACATACCCAACAAATTGTCCCCTTTTCCAGCGCCAGTTGCTCTTTATTCAACATTGTCATTGGATAATTGGTATGACGTAATCGTGAAATTGCCTTGTTTGCCGTTTTTATTAAAGAAACCAATAGCTTTTCCATAGTGCCATCCTCGTCCATAGTAAAAAAAACTCTTCCAATTGCATTTTATTGTTGGCGTCGCGACGGGTATGCGCGGAGGAACACGCATCAAGTTTGCGTTCCTTGACTTTATTTGGCCTGGATTAGCTCGATACCTAAGACAGTCTGGTTTCACAGTCCAAAGATATTTTTTCAAACTGTAGAAGGGAATTTTTGACAATTTCAAATTGTAAAGTGTCTTTGCCATCTGCCGGCATTTTTATTATCTGATTTTCATGAATCTTGCAATGCCCCACGTGGTCTGAGAATGTTCTTTCAATTTAAAATGAGGAAAGGCACATGGGGCAATAGAAACGTTCCCCATATTTTTTGCCTTGAGATAAGAGTCGACTTATCGCTGTAACGGGGAAAAAATGACCATAAGAATTAATATCTTTGGGAGGTTCATAAATAACCCATAAAAAACTTTTAACATTTTTCACCATTGGTGTCCTCACTGAATACAAAACTCCTTTTTTATCCGGTTTTTTTCCCATCTACAAATTCAGTGTCGTACTGGAGAACAACCCCCCCCCCCCCCACATTTTACTTTTGGTTCTCGTATATGCTTATTTATTTAAATGTCACCGGATAATTTCCCTCTAAACAATCAAAATTTACTTTAGGAAAATTTTTCCCACCGTTGCGTGCAAGTCTGACAAGATTTTTCATTGATGAATCATTTTTTAATGTCTTATGGGCTGCTGCTAAAAATGCATATTTAAAACATTGCAGTCCCGTGTCAAATCTGAAGCCCTGAACCTCTTTGGTAGCCGACAAATCTGGGTGGCATTTTATTCGTCGAGCAGCCCCCGCTCCCCTTAAAATAAAGTTTTTTTAAAATCTACCGAGATTCAGATCCATGCGTTCAATGTATAAAATGGTGGACCCACTCCCCCTCTCATTAAATATATCCAAAGTTTAAATTAGTTTATTCACCCAGTTGATAAAGTTGTCTTGAAATTCGTTTAGACCTGGGTAGAAAGTCTGGTTGCCTGTCGAAAAATGAAAATAAAAAATATCCCCAGATGTCCCCTTTCGTAAATAAACTTTTTGATTCACCGATGTTTTAATTCCCTCTCGACCTTCCTAATTCTGGATCTGAATCTCAATTTTTGCTTGAATTCAGTCGATATAGCTATGGAAAACTTTCACAGGGCCATTTAGAATAATGCTCGCGTTTTCCTCGGGGGGGGCAAAATCTGCCATGTATGTTTGCAAATGACTTAGAGCAGATTCTAACAACTAAAAATCAGGCAATTCCAGGGACATTTCACTATTTTTCTGTTCTGTCCATGTTTGTTCAGGACTCAATTCACTAATAGTAAAGTTATCGTTAAAAATGTCCCCGGAAGAATTAGGCCCAACAATTTGCATAAGACTGTCCATTTCTTCAGCTGTAAATTGAAAATCCAGGGGGATATCAAATAACGTACCTTCACTAACCTCTGGAGAGAGGGGGCAATTACCCATAATAATTTGAAGTCCTGGACCAGGGAAGGCAGATGTTTTCACAGCTTCCCCCTGAAACTAGAAAATTAATGGATTAAGTTTTTTTTTGACGAAAGTTGTATTACAATTATAACACACTTTTCTTTTTTTCTTTTATCAAACAATGTATAATAAATTACAAATTTTGTTAATAACACACACACACACACACACACACGCTGAAATATTCTTACAGGTTGAAATTGCGTTGCTAACCCCTTAGTCTATAGCGTGCTGTGAAAAACAACGTCAGATAGAAATGCACTGTGAAAACAATTTTTGCGATGTTTTTAATTTATACTTAAAAAATTCTTACGAAAATTTTATCACAATTATAACACACTTTTCTTTTTTTTTATCAAGCAATTTTTTTTTTTTAACTAAAAAGTTACCCCCCCCCCTAACCCCTCTTGGGTAGGACCCTTGGGAACCGGGGGCTTCCTTCGAGGTAGGAGGATCGATAACCTTTCGAGTTGGGGTATCGGAATTCACAACACTGTCCAAATAGAACATCCTCAAATTCTTTTCTCGAATGCATCTTTCGACGAAAATAATTGCCTGAATTGAGTTGGCCCAAAATAATGTTTCTTCGCATCGTTGTGAAAGACATAATTGGAGATTATTAAAAAGAGCTTCTTATCGCAAAAAGACGTCCTGTTACAACCATACTTAAAATTCAAAGCGGATTAAATAGCGATGGAGTAATTTGATAAGAACCCGGATGTGTGTGCGAAAGCTTAGCGCAATAATACCAGTTTAAAGAGTGCTTGCCAACTGTGAAATAGCAAATCGTTTTTGTTTTTTTTTCTTTTTTAAAATAGTTAGTTTTTGTTTAAAAGGAATATTGGAATTATTGCATTATAATGTTTCTTTGTTATAAGTTAAAAGGTAAGGTTTTTTTTTATAGAAATGTGTGATAAACTATTTCAGTGTTATAAGCATTCCTTTATATACCACGAATTTGGTTAATGAAAGAAAATGAAATAGTTCTTAGAAACAAATTTTAAGTTTTACTCATCAAAAGTTATGCGCCTGAGAAAATTTTGTCTTATTTTTTTTTTTGAAAAAATAAGGAAAAAAATATATACGCTTACAATTTATGGCTGCATATCAGAAGTCTTTGGTATGGCTTGAAGAGCAGTATCCCCCCTATCTTGATCTGATGAGGTTGAGGCATTACATGAAGCAATCCATTCCCTTTTCAACTTCCTTCCAATATGCGTGGAGCTAACACTGGGGTCAGAGGACCCTGGCATTAAAAGATTCGCGGCCATTGGCCGGTCCAGGTCATGTGTTATTCTACCAGCGTATTCGATAATAGATGGCCTTGTGGCTTGCATTAAAGCAGGTTCGCTCCATCTCGCTTTCTTTTCCAGAGGAGCATTATAGCACGTATCTTCTTCCTTTAAAAAAAGGGCAAAAATTTAGCATGAAAAAAAATGCATTTGATTTGGAAAATAATTCAGTTTATGTTAGGCATCTAAAGTAGTGTAAAAAACATCTTGATTTCAAAATCAGGGGTTTTGATAGTGTGATGGAGGGCCTTTTATAAACTGGTTTTCTAACAATCTGATTTTTAATTAATTTTTAATTAAAATTTGCAGGTCTAGGGGGGAAGCTACCCCCCCCCCCCGAATTTGGTAAGAAATTATTAAAATCTTGTGTATAACAGCCTTTTTTTTCTCTTTAAACTATAAGATTTCAATCAAATGTAGACATAAATATAAATTTAAGAAGTTGAAAAGTTAATTAACATGGCTCAGTCAATCCCCTATGAGATAATAAGGCCCGTCAAATAAAAAGGATAGCTAAGCTAACAATGTTATTTATTAAATAGGGTTATAAGGTAACAAATTTTAAAAAAGGCCCACTGATATTTATAAAAATCTCACCTGAATTGCAGACTGGCCTTTACTTTTTTTCAAAAAAAAACATAAAAAAAAGCCACTGATCTTGATAAAAAGGAAGCTTTTGTAACAATTAATACATTAAAAGAATCAACATTTTATTCTAACCCCAAATTACCGATCTAGAGCTAAGCACTTTTTCAAAATAATCCCTAAAAGGCCCACTGATATTGATAAAAATCGCACCGGAAATGCAGACTGGCCTGGAAGTATTTTCAAAAACATCCCTAAAAAAAGCCACTGATATTTATAGAAAGGAAGCTTTTGTAACAATTGATACATTAAAAGAATCAACATTTTATTCGAATCCCAAATTACCGATCGAAAGCTAATCACTTTTTTTTCAAAAACATCTCTAAACAGGTCCACTGATCTTAATAAAAATCGCACCGTAATTTCGGCCTATAAGAGAACTATGTAGGGGTTTCACCTCCTAAACAATAGGCTTCTAAGTGCATAAGTACCCTTAGTTCTAGTGTAAGGAAAGAATTTCTTCCTTAAATTAATGACAAGACAATTTCTTTTTATTATAATAATGAGAAAATTTTACTCACCAGAAATTGCTTAGAATTATCCATTTTCTATGTAAATGTTCACAAAAAATGTCAGTAGTGTTAAATTGAATAAACTATTCAAAACTGTTGAAGAATCTAATTTGAAACATGAATATATACAAAAAATAATTGAATATATTGGCAGCTTAAAAAGACATACCGGTTTTTTCCGAAACGGATTTAACCTAAAAAAAAACTTGTATATCATGAAATAGAAATTCAGTTAATTGTGTCAGAAAAACTTGAACCAAAACAGATTATACCCAACGTGTTTGGTACGGGGGCGTACGCAAAGTATATAGCTTCAAGCAAATTCCATATGATATTTCAAATTGCTATAGCTTCAGGCAAATTCCATGTGATATTTCAAATTGCTATAGCTTCACCCAAATTCCATATGATATTTCAAATTGCTATAGCTTCAAGCAAATTCCATATGATATTTCAAATTGCTATAGCTTCACCCAAATTCCATATGATATTTCAAATTGCTATAGCTTCTATAGAATCCAGACGAGAGATACTACTAAAATTACATGTTATTAATCCCTCAAAGGCTGACAGCCCTCATCTCCTCTTAAGACCAGAACATTGTTTGCACATTAATGAAAAACAAAACAGAAAAACAAATGACCGTGGATTGCAAGTTTAATATACCTATAGCCAACTGATATCTATTACTTAAAGTTTCAATATTTTTTTATTAAAGTCAAACAAGTGAAAATATTTAAAAAGTTTTTTTTCAGTAAATTGCATATTATATTCTGGTCTTGAGCAGGCATGGGGGTTGCCAGCTCTAGTCATGCTAATTTTTGCTAGTTTTGAGTTTGACTAATTTTTTTTTTTTATTTCTGTTCATCTTTGGGTTTCATTTATCTATTGATTATGATTTGTGGTAGTTTCACGCTTTGAAGATTATTTGGCTTTATTTTTGCTCATTTTGGGTTTCATGGACCTCCTTACTTTTTTAAAAACTTGTTTTGTGGAAAAAATCTTTTTTAATCGGTTGCAGTAAAATCATGGAAGTTGGTAGTGATCATTTTTCAGAATAAAACACATTATATTCTTATAAAACCCCCGGAACCTCTTTTAATAGTTTTATGTTATAGAACAGCAGGAACCTGTGCTGGCAGTCTTTGAGCTAAAAAAATGTTGTTGCATATCCAGACTGGAATGGAATGGAAAAAATCTTTTGTAATTGGCTGCAGTAAAACCATGGAAGTTGGTAGTGATTAGGGGGATGTGCTTCATGAATTATTTAATTCAATCTAATTTTTACTTTGAATATCTAATCGAAAGCCCAAATTCTCTTATTTGTAATTGAAATGCCAAATAACCGCTGATAACCTCCTATTCTTTACTTTTTGGATTAATATACTAACCCATAAATGTACAACTGCCTTTATTTATAATACCATACTGGCTTTTTGTTATTTTTGCTTTTCTACATAATTCTTTTAACCACCTTCAAGAAAAGAACATAAATGCACTAAGAATTATCAGTGAAATTAGTTGCATTTCACGCAACGCTAGTGCCACTTGTGGGAAATCTATCTTTTCATTAACACTTATCTCTGTATATGCTGTACGGAATGTGTGCTGCAAGCAGGATAAAGGGAATTCCAACATGATAATGTATATTTTTCTCACATTTGGAAATTGTGTATGCACACATAAGTGGTATGAACTTATACTCTTTTTCTATTGTTATCTAATTTAATATACGGTCCTAGGAGACCAAGCTTTCCTTGTTGCAGTGAATTTTACACATGAAAACGATACTCAGTGTACCCCTTCCCCCCTTTGGAAATGTTTACCCTGCTCACCCTGATTCATAGAAAACAAAATTTTGTGTAATTTTTCTAGATTTTTTTCTTCTTGACAATAGTACAAAAGGGAAGGTACTTTTCAAACTCTGTGAGTCAATTTTTGCCCTTCAATTGCTCTCCGTTGCAAGTTTTAGTTAATCCAATGTTTCTGTTGAAATTCTGGCAAGCATTATTCAGATTTTCTTGATGCTCTTGCTCAAATGATGCTCTATGGGCAAATTGACTTACTTGACTGAAGTGTCATCCGTCCTAGGAGGTCGTTTTGGGGCCTCTTCTTTCACTATTCTATAGAAGTAATTCTTGTATCCACCTCTATCTTCAGCGAGGCGGTGAAGGTGCAGTAGGCTAAGCGAGAAGAAATTGTCCTTTCCTCTCTTGGGGGGTGCCCTCCAGGTCAAGAACCATGTATTTGGCCTTTGAAGGCAATTTTCAGGAAACATGTGTTTTCCATACGTTTTATACCCTAGCCATCCGAGCTGCTGCAGTTTTATTCTGTCGAGGATGGTGAGTTTGACATTGAGATTACGGAGAAGTTTGATGTTGAAAATTCTAACATGATATGTTATACCAGTAATGCGTTGCAGTGATTTTGTTTTGAAGGCAGCAAGACGATACTTACCATTTGTTCTTAGAGTCCAGGAGTCACAGACATAAATGGCAATAGGGCTGATAAGTGAATTAAATAGCTTCACTTTAATCGTTGTTGATATATTCTTGTTCCTACATTTGAGCATCAGACTTTTAAGGTTGGGAGTCGTAAGTATCAGATGTGCTAGATATGTTTGGAGTGGTTATTGCTGGAGGTGAGTGAACTACCATGGTGGGTAAATTCATCGACGCAATCTATATCATTATGTTCAAGCTAAAGCCTGGGGTTTATCAGAGAATCAGGTGTATGTGAGCAGTGCATGGCCATCGTTTTAAAGGTGTTGATGATCACCCCAAAGAAGTTGTTTCTCTTGTGGATTACGTCAGTCAGGATTGAAGATCACGGAGGGACTCGGAAATTAGGGCTATATTGTCTGCATAAGCAAGTTTGTCTATCATTGCCCCTCCTATATGGGCACCGGATGAGCTATCAGTTACTGAAAGGACTGTAGTTAAAAAGGAATTGAAGAGCTCTGGTGATAGTAAGCAACCTTGTAGAAAATCAGTTGATGTTGCAAAGCTTTTGGTAAGGCCTTCTTCAGTCATAACAGGGCTTCTGAACTTCGGGTACATGTCCCTTATGAGGAAGACTAAACTAGGTGGAATTCCAAACTGAAGAAGAAGAATGTGTCATAAGCCTTCTATCTAAACGAGGTCTTTGAAAGAGCTAAAAGATACTGCAGTTTTGTTCAAGATATTTTTCTATGATCTAACGGGCTGTAAATCTGATCGACTGTTGACCTATTTAGTTTAAAGTCCGCTCGGTATTGTGGGATAACTGCTGAGGACATTGCTTGGATGCACCGTAATATGACTTTTGTTATAATTCTAGCAGCATGGTTGGTCAGACTAATGGGTCGGTAGTTTTTACAGACTGCTTTTGAGCCTTTCTTATGGAGCCTATCGTGGAATTCAAACTTTTGTGTGGGGCAGTGATCTACTACCCAGGCAGAAGTGCTGATTGTATGATAAGATCAACAAGGGGTTTGCAATTAGCTTCCAGAAGTTCAGGCTGTATTTTATCAGGACAAGCAGTTTTGCTGGTCTTCAGATCTCTGATGGCTGCTTCAATTTTACAGTGGAGAGGGGCGGGGTGTACTTGGGTCGGTAGCAATTATGGTGAAATAGGACAATACATCTAGGTCAGGGAGGATGGTTGAATTCAGTTTGTTCCCAAAGTGTTCCTTCCATCTAGATTGGATTCCATTTGTAGATTATATACGATCACCCTGTTTGTCAAGGAGGGAGCAAGTCCTAGGGTTCTTCTTTTCAGCCAATTCCCCAACTCTTCTGTACATGAGGTGTAAGTCTTAAAAGCCGTTTCAAGCTGCTCAAATTTTTCTTTAACAAAGAACCTTAGAATTTTTCTTTGAGCTTTTCGTCACAGAGGTGAATGATCTTATCTGTGATCCAGGGCTTCTTGTTATCTGTCTGGACACTTAGTGTCGAGAGAGCAACATCACGGGTCTTTTGTGTGGTGCTAGTCACCAGGTTGTCAATGTCACTCTTATGCAGAGGTTGTGGTTACTTTGAATAGAGCTTGTAAGATAGGGTGGGTATGTAAACTACTCGAGCTGTTTTGTCATTGAGGAGATTTACTCGAAATTTGGAGAGCTTCCTAGACAACTTTGAGGCTGTTTTATGTCTCATTCTGAAATTAGACATTACAAGGGTGTGGTCACGGTCAAAATTACCACCACGAGCTAGCGTGACCGTATTAGTGACAAACGACTTCCAACGTCTAGACCAGTGGTTCCCAACCACTTTTGGGCCATACCACACCTAGACACTAGACAAAAATCCTGTTACCCCCCTCGTGATATTTAGATTTTGTTACTCAAAATTTTTAGTCAAATTCACCTGAAGGAAGCTTAAAAGGCCAGTAACTTAGTATTTTTTTTTTAGTTGTCGTCTAGGTGTATTTTATGGGAATGAAAATGTTTGTCTGTATACAATGCAAAATCTTTTTTACAATGCATGACGTAACTAGAATACTATTATGTATTTTTTTTGCTCTTTCAATCCATATGAATGTGACGTCATTTACGTGAAAAAATTTTTTCTTGAAATAAGGCTTGATAGTTTTGTCAGCCAAAGGGTGTATGTCTTGACCATGAATCACCAACATATTCCTATGCCCCACCGGTGGGACGTGACACCCACGTTGGGAATCATGGGTCTAGACACAAGGATGTAGTCACTGAGATGTCGAGGTCTTGCATCAGGGGAGTTCCAGGCGGTTTCACATCGGGTCTTTGCTTGAAGAATGTGTTCGTGATGACTAAAGCGCTGTGTCGACAGAATTTTATTAGGCTTTTCCCTCTTTTGTTTAGTTTCCCGTGGCCAAATTTGCTCATCACATCTTAATGGCTTGCGTGGTCCTTGCCAGCAATGGCATTAAAGTCGCCAATGACAAACAGTACATACTTCTTCGGAACGGAATCAACTAGACTTTGAAGCTGGATATTAAAATTTTCAGACTATTCATCGTCTCTGCTTAAGTTATTGGCATAAACTTGGATTACTGTGATATTGACAGGTGATCCTTTCAGCCGGATCATAATAAGAGGTTCAGATATGGGAGTCGTAAAAATCAGGGATTTTCAAGCACTCCTGGACAAAAGAGAACCGACTCCTTGCCAATGTTTTCCCATTATTATGTCCAGAGAGAATAACGACGGTGTCGCCATGATTCTCTTCACCAGTGAATGGGAAGTGGGTTCCTGATAAATCAATAACGTCTCAGGTGTACCTGCTTATCTTTCAGAAGTAAGTCTACTTTTCCTTGTTTAACGAGGTTTCTGGTATTTAGAGTACCAAGTGGCTGCTTTTGGCAATACCACAATTGGAGTTGTCATATTTGCACGATTCACGGTCGTCGATTGCCTCCAAAAAAAAGTATTATATTGGGCCTTTCAATAATGTTGAACAAAATGGCTATTTTGTGATTTTGATCAGACAATTTTGATAAAAAGAGGGCGTGGAAGGGGGCCTAGTTGCCCTTCAATATTTTTATGACTACAGAGGAAACTAGAACTTTTAATTTTCGTTCGAATGAGCCATTTTCCGATGTTATAGGTCAACTGGGTCGACACGACCTTCCCTTGGGAAAACATACACAAAAACGGCTATTCTGGCCAAAAAATACGAAATTAAACGTTTTTCCAGCTAAGAGCTGGAAAACTCTACAGTATGGTTTTCTGATATGCTGGATCTGATGGTGTAATATTCAATGAGATTCATGTACTCCTTTTTGGAAGGAGGGGGTATTTCATCCTTTTTTCAAAAATAAGGCAACTTTTTTCAGGGTCGTAGCCTTTGATAGGTAAGGCTAAAACTAATGAAATATATACTTTTGGAATCAGAATATTAATCCAATTTTTGTGATATACCTATTCGTATTAAAATACTGTTTTTTAGAGTTTCGCTAACTATTGAGCCGGGTCGCAGTAGGGGGGCATTATGGATTTAAATGGGGTCCCATCCCTTCGAATCCCGAGGCTGGCGCTTTTTTTAATTTTTTCAAGACGCCGGTACTTATTACGTAATAGGGAATGTTTTTTCTTCAAGAATTCTTGGATTATCATTTAAATCTTAGAAATAACTAAAGGTGTATAAAAAAGCCCTCAGGGCCTGCTAGTCAAGTGGGTAACCTCCGGTTTTGAAAAATTGATCATAGACCAACTTTTAGTTATGTAGATGACGTAGTTTTGCATGACTTGTTTTGGTTCCGGGGGACCTTTATAATCCAGTGAAAATAGGTTTTGAAGGTCAGTGACACTTGTTTGCTGGAGCTTACGATCCACTTACCTCATTATTGGAAAAGACTTCAAAGTGTCAATATTGTGAATATTGATTTTGTTCTTGGCATTTTCTTTACTAATGGGAACTTTTACTCTATTGGAGGTTGAGGGTACCTGCAATGGTGAAATGAAACCTAGAGTATCTTATGTCGCAGTAGACTTACAAGGGGTTGTCAGCTATTCCTTGAATGTGACGACATTTTTGCAAGATATGCGATATCATTGATTAAATTCAGGTTGGAAGAACAATTATGTTTTGCAGAAAAAGTGAATGTAATGCGTATACAGAGACTACAAGATTGATTGATTGCATTAGTGAAATATATTGAAGACAATGATCAGAATCGATACGTAAAAAAAGTGAGTTTCTTACCATTCCATTTTTAAATATTTTTCTAGTTGGATATTATACTAGTGATGAGATGGTAGAAAGAATCTTCATTCTTTGGCTTTGTTAGTTTATATTTGACAGTGAGAATATCAGGGTTAAAAATGGTTGGATTTGAGAAACAATTAAAGTATGGAATCTTGTGACTTGATGTGAAAAATGTTTGATCCTAAATGATCATTTCCAAGAATCATCTGTTCAAAGGAAAACATTCTCTAAAAGAATGATTGACAATATCATGAAGAATGATTCTCCATCTTTGGAATATTGTATGAGGATTTCTTGTCACGGTCTAGATGCATTTACTTAATTTACTGACATACTAATTGCAACAAAACAAAAAGATATTGTGGATTTGCTTTTGAACACTACCTATAAATTCTTTTAAGACCCTATCCAAACAAAAAATAAGTTAAAAAATCCTCATCAAAGGGGTTTTGTGGCGTCACTCGATTACTCCTACTAGAAACAAAAGGAAAATTAAATTTATTGACTGTAAGTCAGGTTCTTTTTGGAAGAGAGACAGTCAACAATGAGAAATATCCTACACATGTCCGCTATGTTTGTATACATTGGACAGCCGGTCATCCTGAGAGAATTGTGCTTTTGTTGATGGCTATGATGAAAAGTATAGAATGTGCAATTCATGCAAATTGCATAGAAAATACGCAGTGCATATTAAAGATTGTAATTCCTTTGTTGAAGATGTTTGTGATTCTCACACTAGAGGTTTACTATGTTCCAGTTGTTATTGTGATATATGTGATCAATAGGAAAATACCCTGATATGATTGGAAAAACCTTAAACATGATTTCTGCTTATTTTTAAGAGACTGGTATCGTCGTGATTTTAAACTGTTTTGAAAGGAAGAACCTGGTCTACGCCTCAATTGTTGGAATGATAAGAGAGTCTGGTTTTTCACCGTCGCTGTGAAAACAATGGCTACTATGATTATAAGCCTATCGATTTTTATTTGGCTGTTACAGAAAGTGATTATTAATATGAGAATATTATGTATGACATTGCTTCAAATAAGCAAATTGAAATAATTGAAATGTTTAACAGGAATCAGAATAGTATTATCGACTTTGCGAAGAGAAATAATAAAAGTGAAGTTACATTGTATTGTAGAAAATGTGACCCCGACTTTGTATGTCAAGATGAGTATAAGTTGAATCCTGACGAGCTGCCACCACTTATCGTTGCCGATGGTTACCTATGCTTGGAAGAGGAAATATAAGGAATTAAGACTTATATTGTAAACACATTTTTGAATTACAAACAAATTCACAAACATTTCTAAAGCACTTTATTCTTAGAGGACTGAAATCTTTATTATAAAGGTAGGAAAAGTTATTTTCAACTAGAAAGTCGTTCAATCGGGGATTGTATACATAAAAAAAGATAAATTCACTGTAAGTATAGCTAGGACATCAAAAAATTAATTATATAAATGCATGAAAACCTGAGCTTTTGGTCGATTAATCTTGTAGCTCGCACCCAATTTTGGATAATAGATTTTCCATTTTGCTCAAGAAATTCTTGATTTGGGGTGGATAGAATTCATACAGTAGGCCAAGAGGATCGAAAAACTCAATATTTGTTGTTGTTTGAAAGATGCATAGCCAATCAAACGTCTTTACAGTTGACGGATTGTTATTAACAATGATAATGATGCCGCTAGCATTATGAATAAGTTAGAGGAAATCCTAGTGTATACAATTGGCTTTGTATTTGGACCTGTATGGAGCCAAATTGAATACATTGATTATTTGACATGTATTCATGGTATCAAGTCTAATAAAACACTGCCGGCGGGGGTATTTTCCCAATAGGATTCAAATTGATTTAGCAGCATTAATACTATACTCTCCGTCAGTGCCTCGGCAAAGGTACAAAATCGACATGCAGTGCCTATTCGGACAATACTCATATCTAGAGTACCAGACAAATACAATACAGTGATACCATGGCTTTTTGCAAACATTGTATCGGTTATACCATTTTCAAATAGTTGTGTCTCGATCTAGGGATTACATTGTCAATTTATATAGGGTCCTGTATGATTTATCAAAGTATAAATTGAAGAGTGGAATTCCATTTACTTTCCATACAAGAGATGATAGTCCAAACATTTCATATGTGTATGGGGAATTTGTCCATGACCCAGTTGCACTAGCACTTTTTACAAAAGCAAAAGCGAGTTTTGAAGGAATTTCACCATTAAGAAAATAAGAATCAACGTAGGTACGTGAACCTGTGGCAATATGTCGTAGATTTGTGATTGTATGACGAGCGAGCAGTTTGAAATTAATTGCCCTAGCTCTTGATTTTTGAATTGCCAAAGCAATAGAGCTCATAAGTTGTTGTTTTTGTCCATGAAGTATTGACGAAGTGAGAGAGATTGTTGAATCAGGTGCAATAGCATGTACCTTTTGCAAAATTGGACGGAGTAAGTTGTAGTTTTATATAAATCCTAGCTTTATATCAATAAAATTGTAGCTTTATATCAATCTTGTTTTCGTACATGATTGCCGAACTGAGAGAGACTGTTGAATCAGTTGCAGTAGCATATTCCTTTCGCAAAATAAAATTGGACGGGACAAGTTGTAACTATATATCAATCTTAACAGTGGGAGGCATCCATTCAGGTATATTAAATATTTCATGATTTATTTTCCCAGCAAAGTGTAAATCACTAGTTGTCGCCTCTCTAGGTATATTGGTAGCATCAGTTTTCGTTTTTAATGGTAGCATCATATTTAATGGCAAAGCCCCTAAATTTCTTATAGGACTCTGAAGTCATTAAGATGAATTTTATGTAACTTGCATAGTTTGGGAGATTGTTGCGAGTGCTCACCAACATTCTGTTTATGTAGACACTTATTTGTCTTAACAAACTGTGTAGTACACAATTTTCATAGAATAAACTCTCGGCAGCGCTTGGCTTTTCATGTTTAGATTTTTTGACAATGACATGCAGACCTATTAATTTGGAAGTCAAATCTATGAAATAGTTTTCATTAGGACAAATTTGAAAATGAACGTTTTCAGAGGGTGGCTGTTGCGGATAAAATTAATACTAACCATGTTTTACTTTCACATCAACATTTTCTGCATTGAAAAGATTCAATGATAAGGTGACTTAGGGATGAGACACTTTTTTTGTAGTAAATATACCATTTCTAGGAAATGAAATCCTTTTTCGATCTAATAATTTTTTACTCTTGGTTTCTTTTTTTTCTTCGACAAGACTGATGTCTTTTGCTTCTGACCTGAGTAGAGACTGATGAGTGATTATGTTTTTATCGTCCTTTTTAAACATGTTCTGCTTTGTCGTGATTCCAACCACTCACCAAGGGAACGTGCGCTGGACTTGCGATTTTGTGAAACACTTTCTTTAAAATTCTTGCCATAGCCTCAATCGTGTAGTGTAGAGGAAGCAAAATCTGTGGCGACCGGGGTAATATATTTTTTTAGCCAGGGGTAGTGCAGAGTGAAACAACTTATCAAACTAATTGCCAAGACCATAATCCGACATTGACGAACAACCTTTTAAAGAGTACATTCCATTACCTAATTGTCGTGGTCTAAGAGTTAAAATCAATATCAGGACAAACAAAAGTACTTTTCTAATAGCCATTTCACTGAATGGATTGAAAATTACATGTAATCACAGCCAAACCTTTTGTTATTGCTAAATGATCGCCTAATGCACTTCTTAAAATTAACTGACAGCGTTTCAAATATGGAGTGTTTACAGGAATATATTAAAGGTGCTTTATATTGTAGTGGTGAATGTGTTCGTGAGTGATTTTTCGTTCAAAAGCACGTAAGAGGGGGACAGTACTATTAATGACTCTTGATATCTCAACAAACGATACATAAAGAAATTTACAATTGTCCGATGAGAAGCCGGGTGGATAGTGTGCTAAAATAACACGTTCCATCCCACATATGGTACCAGCACTTTTACCATTGATTATATTCCGTTTAAAATCAAGAACATCTTTCCGATTATCGTTGAGATGAAAAATTACATTCTCGATGAGAGAGCTTATGTAAACCCTACCATGTTCCATTTAAAAATTAAAGTTGAATGCACCATTCATACGAGTAGACATTTTTATATTGATTGTACGACACAAATCGTTCATTCTACCAAATTCTTTCTATTTTAAGGTGAAATAAGGGTATATATCAGAGTTAATTAATTTTATCCATTTCTCTTCCTCAACATAAACTGGCCAATAGTTTGGTCTAATTTTTATGTCATATTTACGATCTTTTCTCAGGATATCATATGTACTGAAAATACAATCAACAAGAGCAATTTCGTACTTTTCATCGAAATTGATGGTGGGGAAGAGTTTTGTCCAAAAATAGCTTGTTTTGTTCAAATTATCATAGAGGGGGTCGAATACATTAGACATGAATGCCACAGAGAAATCATTTGACTTCGTGAATGTCTTCAGTGACAATCCGAGAATCAAAATCAGAGTTGTATCCTAGCCAAAGCATACTGTCTCTTCCCCTTGCAAGTTTGTCTCTTTAACATCTTTTTCAATCTGATACATTCCATTATTTTTAACTTTTTGTAATTCTTACTCATAAAAACCACCAAGAATCTCTTAATCTTTCGTATTACGCAGACGATACGTTAGAGGTTTAGCGTCTAAGACCTTTGCCACCTCAAGAATTTCAGTGGACCATAAGTAATTCTCTTTTTCTAAGATATTTCTAGTTCGATTGATTCGAAATGTGTCAACAAATTGAATTTCTTCTTTTTCACTTGTCTTTCCTTGGAATATTGTTTAAGAAAAATGTCAATGGTACCGTCGTAATAAACTTCCAGGGACTAAAATTGGACAGGGATCGATGAGGGTATTGACTATAATTCAACATGATTTTATCTCAATCATAAATAAAAGTGGCAGTATTTTTCAATGTACAATATCTCGAGATTAAAATTCAAATAGTTATATCTATCGTTCAGAAAATGCCACCTTTATTGGACCATGACTATGATAGAGCATTGTATTGTATTTCAATCAAACTTTTTTTTACATGTGGATTAACAAATTCACTATCTCGATCTGTTTGAATTTTCTTATAAGAATCTGGTTCAAAAGTGGATTCAAAGGCCTTGGCAACCTCATCACCTTTCTTTGACCACAATTGAACGCAATATACACAGCGACTAAAAACACTGATTGCAATTAAAATATAATTGTATGGACTATTATGACGCCTTTGAACCTCGTCTAGAGTCAAAAGATCTTCTTGAAATATTTGCAATGAAAAAAAGGCGTTAGTTTTTCGAAAATGACAACCACGAGCTATATGATTTCGATGAAGAGTGTAACTTTGCTCACTCTGAATATGCTCTGTCACTAGCTTGTTTTGAAGTCCACTGACTCGAGCAATTGTGGTGGGGTTTTTAAACTTCCCGCTTCACCAATATTCTTAGAAGCACATTTCAAAATTTGAATCATTTTGAATGCAAATATATTGCGAAGTGTCCACTACCCTTTTGCATACTAACAGTTGATGCACTAATATTAAGACGCCTTAACTTGGTACTTTTTAATAGTGAAGTGAATAATTGTAACATCTCCTTCGACAATTAATCAATGGATTCAGCAAAACCATCAATAATCAACCAAGAGTTTGGTTCAATACTATTAAACAAGTCAAGTGCCCGTATAAATTTTATGTCTGGTGCAAAAGTATTTACTTTATCATAGGACTCTTGCCATACTTTTTAGCAAAAGTAAATAAATTTCGGCTTTTCTAAATACATTTTATCACAATTTTGAATTATTTTTGTTAACTGTCGTTTTCCCAGCTATTGCTGGCCCGTAAAGAAATGATCTGAAAGGACTTTTAAATTGATAGATGTTACTCTTCTCGATGTCAAATTGCAACTAACTCATCCTCACCTCAATCTGTTGAATAAATACCTATGTTCAAAAACACAAATATAAAATGCATGTTTACTTTAATGTAAATAAATGCACTACAATTTTTTATGACAACATATTAAAATAAGCAATAATCATCAATATGCAATAGTCACTTGAATATTCAAAACACTTGAACACTAGCGTGGCGGTTGCTGCGGGCGGCCGAGTGGGTGCGACCAGAAGGGCGCAGTGGCCAAGAGACAGGCTGAGCCGGCGGTGATAGTGAAAAATAATAATATAATATTAAACACTTTTTAAAACAATAACTATTCCACCTTAAGCAAAAACATACAAATACCACTACAAAACACACTGCTGAGCTAAAGACTGAGAAAAAACGGACCCTCCTCTCGCCAACTATTGAATTTCTTCAGACCAAGATGGTGTCTGTATTGCACAAATACATCTCGGTCTGAAGTGAGATATTGACCGTGCGATAGTGATATGGCTGACCTGTCTGATATGGCATACATCTTGTTTGATATGGCTGACATGGTATTTTTCTCGACTCTAATTGTTTATTTTTGTATTTTAAAGAGCGAACCGCCATGACCTTCGCTCTTGGAATTAAATTATTTTCTACACAGTTACTGTAAACACTCATGTCAAGATTTTCTCCATACAGTGTGTAGGCACCCTCCTGCAGACTTTTGGTTTCCTCATTGTGCATATGCACACAGTACACCTTCGGACCTGCAAGCACACCATAAGAAATCAAGTCACTCCCCGTCTTGGATTTTAAAAATGATAACTTATTTTGGGCCTGGCGCTTCACTAGTTCCAGATAAATGGGCTCGTCCCAGTTGGTATAGTCCATTCGAGAGCTAATGTGCTCACCATTTTCCAAATCGTCCAACAGATTTTCTGTTTTAACTTTTAACAGGCATGAATTAGTTTCTCTATAATATACTTGAACTTAACCATCCCCAGCCATTGGAGCTTGCTCATTTTGTAATAAAATTCCAACGTTAAATTTTTGGAAATTTCTAAAATTGCACTACCAGTGGCGATATTTTATTTAAAACAACGTTGCCTTTTTTCCTATGCCAAAGGTCCATATGGGGAACGACGTAAGGTTCGGATAGGCAATGATTCGATTATGTTCCTTTGGGTCCCAATGTCACAGCGTCACAACGTCACAGCGACCCATTTGGTTACAACGTCACAGTAACCCCTATGGCACACACTTTTCCACTTCTTACTGAATTAAAAATAAGCTTAAAGATCTCATTTTCAACCTTCTTTTTCGCCTCAGAGTATTTACTGACGAATGTGTCAATAAAAGTTTTCACGTAAGGCGTTTGGTTAAATTGGAGGGCTCTATGAATCTTTATGACCCTGAAATTGAAGGTTAGAATCCGCCAAGAAAAAAAGTGATGTAAAACAAATTCTGTTTCGGATGAAGGTAAGCAATAAGCTTTTGTTTTGAAGGAGTCCAATGTATACCCCCATCCTCCACCAAAGAAATATTATGTGGACTCATTGAGTCCCTAGACACCGGCCTGCTTATGCCTAGGAAAACCAAGTCCTTTAACGAGTCATGAAGTTTAACTGATATTTCACCATCAATTTCAAAAGACCATCCTCGCGGTCCATTCTCCTCAACAGTGGTAATTTCGGGAAAACTTGGATCACAAGGGTTGTCTTGTAGTTTATAATTCCCACACATCAAAGAATAGCGAGATATTGCTAATGGATAAATTAAGTTCATATAAAAAAAACCGCATCCAATTTTTCAACTGTGCGCTGTCCAGTCGGGTTGGTTTTCAGGATACGATCTCCATGGAAAACATACCCTCCCAGCATGAATCTTTCTACAAATACGTGCTGATCCAAATCGGTAATCAGAGCTATTTTCTTTTTACTTATTTTAAGAATTAAATCCATCACCAAATGAGTAGTTGAAAAATGATACCCAAAATCCAACCCAAATTCCTCATATATTTGATTCGTGTTCTTACATACAATTTCTAACACCATCAATAGATCACTTGCCAGGTACATTTTACAATAATCCTCCCCATTTTTACACCCGCCCTTGGCCCCAACCGTTTAGCAAATTCATAGTCCGCAGGGCTGTATTGACGGTCGTAAAGTGAATCATAAGACGCTTCGATGGCAATTATTCCTCATGTAGCCTCAAGATAGAACTGTACCACTCATATGGGTATATGCCCTTAAACTTTAATAAATCACATATTTCATCTTCTGGAAAGCGCTGTTTAAAGAGGGAAAAACTATTTAAATCGTCACATTTCTGAACTTGAATTGATTTGGGGAAAAAATTTAAGAACCTAAGAAACGGATCTTATTCAAGCCCGCATTACCACTATCAATTGTTTTCTTTTTGAATTCCAAGATCAACCACTTTTCAGATGATTTGATTATGATTTTATAAGAAAAATAGCAGTCCACACTAGCGCCATCTACAACTTCAACCTTTTGCATACGTGCCAAAAATGATAATATATATTTAAATCGTAGTTGGAATTGTGCATGTAAACAAGTAGAAATTACTGTTGCTTAACATTTAAGTTACAAGATTTATGTGCCAGTTCACGAAAGTTACCCCCCCCATAAAATTGGATTACTTAAATAATCATGGTCACGGATTTGCGTTTCCCCGCTACCCTAAACAAATTTCCCCTTGTAAATTCAACACATTTCCTTACTTTTAATAGCCAGCTCGTCCTCACAATTTTCCACAGCCAATGTCGCAAATACTTCTACCATGGTGTTACCGGCATTTCTTTGTGCATAGACGAAAGAGATTGCAAGGGCTTCATGTTCCTTAGCAAGATTCAAGTTCAATGGATCATACATATCCGTGGGTTTATCTTTTGTGTCCATGGCTATCTTGTCACTCTGCAAGAGCAAATTCTGAAAATTCTTAAAACTTAAGATAGTGTTGTCACCCGAAAATTTTATACAAGATGGCACTGTCACCCGAAACTGTTTCGACGGACTGGTACCCATTTTCAAGTGGTGATTCAATTGCAATTCGGTATGAAAACCTGATAAACACACTGGACAATAATGATGTGAAGTTTAGCCTTTTCCTTGACTTTCAACCCGACTAATATGTGTAGTTAGTAAGAAATGTCCGATTGAATTAGCTTCACCAGCAGGCTCGCATAGAAGCCATACGCAGTGCCTCACTGCTTCAGTGGACGAAGCCCTCACTGAGTATGTTACACCCTTTTTATCTATACGTTACCCCTCTTCAAATTCTATATCGAACTGTAAAACTGAAACACTAATCTTTAAATATTATTAGCCCTCTCAAAAATTTTTATCCTCTTAAGTGTCACAGGATATTGCCCTTTAAACATTTAAAATCTACTTCAGGAAATTCTGCCCCCTCTCCAGCTCCATTAGCTTCCAAATCATCTAATAGTGTCTTACTGACATTGTCTCATACTGGCTTATGAGCTGCAATGAGGTATGCATATTTGAAGCACTCTAGGATCGTCTGGAAACAAATTTGTTGTATGCCTCGAATTCCCCTAAAATTTAAATTATATTTTACTCCCCTCCCCCCCTCCCGCCTCTTCAAACAAATTACTGTTTTAATTTTGTTACAAATAAATCTAAATGGTCGATAAATAAAGCCACCGACCCACTCCCCTTTTCATTTTAGCTATCTACCTTATTAAAAGTACTACCCACCCAGTCTGAGAAAACACCGTCAAAATCGTGCAAATCCGGATGAAGCGTTTGCATTTTCGTTTGTATATAATGCAGATACACTTCACCCAATTTCTCATTTAAATAAAAAAATGTTGCGACTTGAGCTTTAATACTATCCCTACCTCCCCTCCCGAATGTGTTTTAAAAAGGGCTCGAACCAGCCACTACCAGCTGTAAGGGTGTCGAAGGGGTCTCAAAACTCAGCTCTAAGAACATAAACATTGGTAGCCGAGTTAGCCAAGTAAAACTCAGGTAATGCAAGGGGGTGAACCAGCTTCATTTTATCCTGCACCCCCTCCCCCCCTCACGGTTACTGTGACGACTAGGCACTGTCTGTTCCTCTAGGACCCCTCTCGACCTTGATTGGTGGTACTTGATCAATCGAACGATCTAGAAGTTCAGCGTCGAGGCGGAGATCGGCTATGAATCTATCTCAATCAAAGATATGGGAGCTTAATTAACAAGGTTCACTCCAACACAAAAGCCCCCTTCCGCTTACATTCCTTGGGGCCCATACTAGCAAAGAGACTGTAGCGAAATTTTATCAGCGGTAACATGACAAGAGTTTACATGCCATCCTTGTAGGGTCCTTGACATGGCGACAGTGCGGCTAGGTTAACTTAAAAATAGTAGAAACTTTTTTCTTTTGAAATACTTTTAATTTCGTCCTTCCAAAGAATATACTAGGCTAAATAGTATAAATTAATAGTCTTTAAATTTTTGAGGAGCAAAGCCCTTCCCAGAGGAACCTGACACAGTATATAACAGTTTCCAAATCAAATTTTAAACGCTCGTTTAGATATTCGGGGGGCGGGGGGGTGTAGTGGGTGGTTGGACATAGAGACGCCCTACTACTTAAAAGTTTAATGACCAGAATTTCTTCCGTAAATGAAGGTAGAGTGGCTGTTTGGACGTGGAGAGCTTTTCCTATTAATTAAAGTTTAACGATCGGAAATAATTCCGTAAATGAGGGTAGAGAAGCTGTTAGGATATAGAGAGCCCCTACTACTAAAAAGTTCAAGTTCAAGGTCAAGACCCCTAAAACCAACTCCCGGAACTATCAAACAAGGCCCCCAACAACTCAGTTATTCTCTTTTTTTAAATAGCTCAGTTTTATTAAGCTGATAAGAATGGATTATTTTAACAGTGATGAAAAATCTGTTTTATTTTTTAGGATCAGGGCCCTCATGCCCTTTGCCTTAGAACTATCGAACAAAATCTCCAATAGTCCCAGCTATTTCTGCATTATTAAACAGAAAAGAATATAATATCTTAACAGTGATGAATAACCTATTTTTCGGAGGGCCAGGACCTCCTGAAACCCCTCAGAACTATCATACAGGGCCTCCAACAGCCCCAGCTATTTTCCCTTGATTAAACTGAAAAGAATGCACTACCTTAGCAGTGACGAAAAACCTATTTCTTAGGACAAGGGCCCTCCTCAAACCCCTCAGAACTATCGGACAGAGTCCCCAACAGTCCCAGCTATTTTTTCTATATTAAACTGAAAAGATTGCATTACTTTAGCAATTTCTTTAGGAGGTAGGGGGCCCCAGCAGCAGCATCGACCTAGGGCTCTCTCGATGTCCTATTACTCTTAGAACTTTATCTCAGCCTCGTATCCCTTGCGTAAAAAATTAAGTTTTTACTGTTAAAACATGTGATAAGCCATCAAGCTTTACAAGAAAATATCAAGGACGAAATTTCAATATGACTCTAAATAATAGCAATCATACTTACGACATGATTAGCAATACTGGTGTTGCCTTGCGGATTTGGCAGTACACTCTCCACATTCTCGCATTTAAGGGAGATAGAAAGCCCCACATCATGACTCTGCGGAGGGAGGGCAGAAGGCCCCATATCATGACCTTGTAGGGCAGAGGTGCTTGCATACTCACCATGGGCCCTACCATTGCATGCCCTCGCTTTCTTAGTGGGAAGAGTCCCTTGCTCAGGGTTTTCCTGAAATGGATAAAGAATTTTAGTTTTCGAAGTAAGAGCGTACACGGTTTTAAAGTCCATCTCCTTTTATTAACAATATTTGAGCATTTAGAGAAACTTGGATTTTTAACTTTCACGAAAGGAAACACAGAATTAAAATATATCTAATTCTATTAAAAGTATTGGAGCATTTAGGAGACTTGGCTTTAGGTTTGAGAAATAAGAACACACAAAGTTTAAATACATCTTATTTTCATAGCAACATGTGAGCATTTAAGAATCTTGGGGCTTAGTTTTCATTAAAAAGAACATACATGGTTAAAATATATTCCGATTTCATAGAAATATCTGAACATTTAAGAAACTTGGGTTTTAATTTTCAGAAATAAGGACGCATGTGGTTAGAATACATCAGATTTTATTAAAAATATTTGATCATTTAAGAAACTTAGGTTTTGTTTTTCAGAAATAAAAACACAGACTGTTGAAATACAGCCAATTTTATTAAAAAATACTCTAGCCTTTAAGAAACTTGGGCTTTATTTTCCAGAAATAAGAACACATACGATTAAAATACATCTTATTTTCATAGAAATATGTAAGCATTTAAGAAACTTGGGGTTTGACCTTGAAAAATAAAAACACACACAGTTAAAATACATCTGATTTTATTAAAAATATTTGATCTTTTAAGTCATGAATTTACCAGATGCCAAGAAAAACCTCTTTCATTCAATTAGTGTGATACTGGCGGTTCGTGGAAATTAACCCTATACCCTGACAGCATGGTATAATTAAGGCTTAATACAAACAAGGGACAGATGATAATCATATAATGAACTCTCTGAATACGGTAAAGGCTTTTGAAATAACAGGCACAGTAAAAGCATGTATTTCGTTAGAAAATAAGATTATTTTTATCACCGATGAAGCTATGCAATAGCGGGAGGGGTTAGGGTGTTACTTGTTAATTTTATATAGAGAGTTATATCAATTTCAATTTAACCATGCTCATCCCCTTTTTTTTGGGGGGGGGGGGGGGTAGGATCCCTTAATGTGCACAGAACCTTACCTGCAAATATGCTTGGATCAAATTCTATAAAAAAATTGATGTGCACTATCAATATCGAGAGTTAGACTGATGGTTTTCCACGTTTGGCTCCGGGTTTATAACCCCAAGAGAACAAAGAAAATTACCCGGTCCAATACCCGGTAGGAGAATAACAATCTCTTGCACAACGCTGTTTGTTGCATAACGGGAATCCATTGTTCACGTTGGAAATCAAAACATAACGGGGCACCTTTGTCTGTGTTAGAAGCAATGAAAATAAAAAGGCTTGTGTACCACCAAAAAACATATATCATCTGGTAAACATTTGACTATGATTAATTTTTTCAACGGGAGACTCGCAGCTTTACTAGTTGGCCCTAATCATTTTTTCCTACCTGGCCTTTGTATTTTCTTATACATTTAACTTTTACATAACAACCAAAAAATTGTTGAAGAAAGCATTTGCATAAGTAAACAATTACGCAACACCCAGGTGTACATAATCAATCATACTGGCAGTAGAAAGGACCCTAGTACTCGTGACCCTACACCATATATGGGCATAGAGTCCCTAGGGAGATGGTTTCTCACTGAGAATGAAAAAACAGGAATTTTCTCACTTTTATGGATGTTTCTTGGACGGTTATGAGTGTTAGTCAATTTATTTGTTGTTTTTCATGGGTTTCAACAGCAATTTATGTCTGTTTTATGGTTTTTGTCAGTGAGAATGAAAAAACATGAATTTTCTCACTTTGATGGATGTTTTCTGGATTATTGAGTCTAACGGGGACAGGGTCAATGACACTTCGTTCAAGCTCAATTGATTTGTTGTTGTTGTTTTGGCCAAGTGCACGCTAGGGGCGAATGTCAAGGTGTCCAGGAATAGGAAACACTTAGATCACGTGTTTCCTTCTCATCCAATCAGCGAGTCGGGTACATCTCCTTTCTCAGCCGATCAGAGGCTTGCTTACACATGGTTTTCCCCGTTACATAACAATTCGCCTCTGAGATTTCGTATATAACGGACATGCAATGTGATTAAATTATCAGAAAGTATTGTGACACAATGGATACAACAACTGATATAATTGATGAGCTTGAAGCCTTGACAGCCACAATTAGCAATGTGAGTACATTTTTAACTATTATTTTCAAAATAAACTTTATTTTCCTTGGTAACCCTCCAGTATATCTAAGTGCCCCCGCCCCCCCAATAGAAACACCACTAAGCTATCTTTATAATAACAATAAAAAAAAAAAAATATTATTTTTAAAAAATAAAACTAAACCCACCCCCACAGTTTTACAACAATAATTCTCGTAATAGAAATAATTCTCTTTTTCGATAAATTTTGGCTTTTCTGTATTGTAATCTTTTCTCGAGATGACATCCGTCGCTCTGTTGTTATTAAGTCGCTCTGGTTTTGTTATAAGGCTCTCCAGCGCGAGGTTAAAATTAGCTGTCAGACCTTTTTAAAGCACTTCCTGTAAAAGGTTTCTCAGATCAAAATGATTTGTTTTCCCCGTCAAATTAAAACGGTTTTTCAGACAATTGCAATTTATTAAGCGCAGGCCTACGCAATCTTTATTTGGAAAAGTGAAACAGATTATTTTCAAATTAAGGTCTAACAATATATTTAGGACATTATGTAAAAGGGGGAGGGGAGGGGGCAATGCCTCGCTTCTAAGAGCTTCGTTGTAAGGTGAAAACAAAACTGTTTCTTCGCATCAAAAGTAAGGGGGGATTCGTTGTGTAGACATGTACGCCCTTTGACAAAAAAAATAATGTGTAAATATATGCGTTGCGTCTCTAGGCATGTTTTTAATCTTTTTCAAGCTTTTTTTCGATAAAGTTTCTTTTATATTCCCAGGAGGGGGGAGCGTGAAAACTATGGTTTTAACTTTGATATGCAAGGCTAGAAAGAAAAGTCTTTAGGAGTTGCATGAAGCTTATATTATGCGTAAATTGAATAGCATTTTTAACTTATGATCACAAATTTTAGGCATATAGGCTGCTGGGTTAACGATCTTTTTTTATCTAATTAAATGCCTATAGAGTGGAACATTTATTTTTTTTTCTAAATGGTAAAAATAGAAACATTGATTTCTATCCTAAGGCTATAGACTACTGATTGTCGAGATTTATTTTTCACAAGTTGTGTAATAAAACGTTTGATTTCTAAGCCTAGTATATTTCTCGTGAAGTTTTACTTTTTGCTTTGCTGAAAATGCTGGGGAAGGGGCTTCTTTGCGATAAATGCTTTTCTAGACAAAATTATGGTTAGTGTGGGTGGAATACTAATTTTCCTTCTGTAAAAAAAAAGGGGGAAATTATTTTCCATACTAACTTTTTTCTCTTCTTTTAAGGCAAATTGTGAAGAATGTATACCCCCTTCATCTAAGAGAGCGGGAGAGGACGAGGCAGCCCCCGTGAGACCATCCATTATTAAGTATGCTGGCCCTTACACGACCCCAAAACAAGTGTTGACTGTCAAAGTCCCATCCACGCAGGCTGCAATGCAGCCAGGCCGAAAATTAAAGAGCGAGTGGATGGCTGCTTTCCATGGACCTTTAATACCCGTCCAGTCTACACAAGAGCGTGATGTTACCGCACCATCCAACCTCCAACACGCACTACCCGGACCATCTGACACTCAAGTGCAGCCAGGATTTGCAAATGTGGGCATTTTTACCTCTAGTTATAGAAATATATATCTATTTCTTCCAATGTTTTTTAGGTCTTTTCTTTTCACTATTTTTCAACCCTGTAAAAGTGTATCTCAGAGATATTAAAATATTAACCCCTTGCCCCCAACCATTGTTTTAAATTTCTCTGCTCCCCCTCCCTAAGAGATATCTAAATATAATGTAATTTTTTTGCATGTCAAAGAAACCACTCTTTTTTTCTAATCTTTGCTATTTTCTCTGTTCCCCCACTGTTGCTATCTCTTCGCTATCTCATAATAATATTTTTAGGTAATTTCTAGTTTACTGCTATCTCTTCACTATGAATTCAAAATGCTATTTTTCACAATTGAATATTATAGTTTTAAGAGAAGGACAGAGATTACCCCATTTATCTCTTTGCATATATGGATTCTAATTTGCGTAATATTTTTGACAGCTTTCAACCTTAAAACTTGCCAAGATTTTAGGGGCTTAGCATTCAATAAGAGTTAACGGTTTCCCATTTAATTGTATTTTCCTGCTGAACAGTCTTGGAACAGAACAGACGCGGCTTACAATAATTAAGCTAATGAGTCCTAGACAACCTGTAGGGAATTAGAGAGAGAAATGACTTATGATCTAACAATATTTTTTTTAGGACACTATGTAAACTGCTGGGAGCCGCGGTGGCGGTCGGGAAGCGCCGGTGGGTCCGGGAAGCGCTCTGGGGCCCGGGAAGCGCTGCGGTGGCCCGGGAAGCGCTGCGGTGGCCCGCTGGGCCGACTCGGAGGGGGGGAATTAAATAGTGGAAATTGGGAGGGGGGGTGGAGTTGTTTGAACAAAATCGTAATTGCCTTCTATGTAAAACGTTTTAGATTTTAAATATCTTATATTAAGTTGGAAATTTGAACTTTCAGAATATCGATAGAGTAGGGAACAGTGAATTAACCAAATGCTACTATGTGCATACTGCTACTACTACTACTAAGCATGTTTTAAATAATACGTAAATATTAACAGTAGGGGTGATTTGAACACTTTGAAAATAAGCTATTTTTCATTTATAGGTTGGACCATTGGTCCCATACTCGTCGTCATCATCATCATCATCATCTTCAGTTGGAGAAGGAGAGGATGTACCTTTGGGGCTCTCCAACAATTCACCATGGAGCGACTCTGTACTGGAAATTCCAGATAATATTGAAGATTTTTAAATGATTTTTTAAGTGTAGATAATAGCACAATTGAGCAGGGGGACTTGAGTCAAAACACACGACAGCTTTTGGACGATTTTACCCGGGATTTAACAGGGAACCCTCCCCCCAATGATTACATTTCCCCACTTCAAACAACTGAAGCGGATTGCCATACCCCAAATATTGAACAATGTGGTGGGGGAGGGAGTGTTGATGATATACAAGAGGGGGAGGGGGTAAGGCCCAATTCATCACTTTTCCAGACTTTCAATTATCTAATATAATTTTAAACGCAATTGTTGTTCAAACTGAAACTTTTGGGGACCCATTTAACTCACTTATGAGGGGGGGGTGTCATTATGTGTTTGATCGCATAGAAATTGTGCATGAATATGTAGATAGAATTCGTGCACTGCTGGAGAACCAAATTCAAGTATAAGGAGAGGGGAGGGATTCAATTAAGGTTTCAATTGATTAAAGGTGTTCTATTTAAATGAGGGGAAAAGCGAAGTTTACCACCATTATATACACTCCGAGATGCGTTTGGTCTATCCGAATTTAGAAAATTTTGAGAGTGTTTTTTGCGAGTGGGTAGGTCAAATTATTACGCATCTTGAGAACTTTAATGAAAATGGGAGCGGCTCTGTAGTTCTTTATGTTGAAAATTTAAACGTGAATATTTGTAAATTTAAGAAAGATTTTATTTTAAGAGGGGGAGCAGGCGGGGGGTCTGAGAGGTCAATAGTTTTAAATTATAATCCAGATTTAGAAGGTTGTCGTGGTGTCCAGAAGATCTGTTTTGAAACAGATCAAAAATGTTTCAAGTACGCTTTCCTCATATCAGCATTTGAGCCTCTAGCACGTGACGCTACCAAGACGAATTTAGACGATTGGGCTGTACATGGAAAGGAAGGGTCCAATTTCCCAATTGTAGATTTCTCTTGTTTAGAAGGAAAATACCCAGTAACGCTACGATCTATTGATATTTTTGAAAAGACTAATGCCCACTTAAATATCGAAGTTACGGTGGTTCAGTATGAAACTGAATTTGAAGTTGGGGTTCGTTTAAAAAAGAAGGGGGTGGTCTTCCACGTAAGACGCCCGTCAATTGAATTAGTTAAACACTGGTTTTGGTTGTTGTATACACCACCTAGTGACCTTGCCAATTCAATTGGCCATTTTAATCCTATTACAGACATTAGTAGAGTTCTGGGGGGTGGTAAGCAGAGGGAGACACGTTTCTACTGCCCGACATGCCTGTCAAAATTCCGTTGTGATATAAAACTACGGGATCATATGAAGCATTGTAGACAGCAAGGCTACCAGACAGTGGAAACGGTTTCAGGGGATAGGGCCATTTTACGCTTCAAAAATTTTCAAAACACCCTCCTCCAGTGCAACAAAATATCTTTGGATTGTGAAGCTAAGCTGGTGGAGGTAAAAGATCCCCGATTTCCAAACCGAATCAAAAAACACCAGGCTATTGTAGTTTCCTATGCCCCTGCGCAAAGAGAAAGTTCTAACACCATGCGGTTGTTAGAAATAGTAGAAACATTGGATGAGGGGGAGTGCATGGTCAAGGCACTGAATAAACTACTTGGCACAGATACTGGTGCTATTTCTCGTTTGAGAAATACACATTATCCTATGATGCTGTCTGCAGAGGATCGTCTCGCGAGTAAAAATCAAACAATCTGTTGGGTTTGTAAGGGAGAGTTTGTCGCGGGGGATAAGGGGACTAAAGGGAAAAGAGGGGGGAGGGGGATAGTCAGAGACCATAATCACTTGTGGCAGGAAATATCCTCTGGGGGGAGTAATTTTAGAGGGGTTGCGCATCAATCGTGTAACTTAAATGTTAGCCAGCAGTTTTTTATCCCTGTTTTTATCCACAACTCAAATTATGACTTAAAATTTATTGTACCAGCACTGGCACGTATGCACAGGGAGGGAGGGGGAGTAAATAGTCCATGGGTAAATAATTCATTTACCTATAACATCATTCCCAAATCGGCCGAGAAGTTGTTGCTTCTCGAGCTGAAATAGTAGGTAGTAAATAATGGGCATACGTACTGGAATAAAATCAGGTTTTTAGATTCTTTTAATTTTTTCCCAAGGCATTGAGTCAATTGATTCAAGTGCAGAAAAGAGACAATTTTGATAGCTTTCCCTTGCTTAAACAGCACTTTCCAGACAGTGAAATGTATGACCTATTGACATGCAAAGGTGTATATGCATACGAATATTACTGTTCTGTCGCTCGCTTAAGCGAGGTGAAACTACCTCCAATTGAAGCTTTTTACAATTCAATGACCAGCAGTGAATGCACAGCCGAAGACTATGAGTTTGCCAAGAAGGTGTGGTCTAAGGGGAATTGCAAAAATGGGTAGGATTATTGTAGACTGTACTTGGCCAGTGACGTTTTAACTCTGTTGGATATAGTCTGCAAGAACACAGAACAAATCTATTCAGAGTTCGGGTTAGATATAGGCTACTATTTTTCTACGCCGCATTTGGTGATGGATTTGATTTTAAAAATTAGTAGGGAGGAAATAGGCCTAATCACAGATGTAGATCAGAACCTTTTTGTAGAGCGTTCAATGAGGGGTGGGTATGTTTTTCATGGGGACCTCGTCTTGTCAACCAATCCGAGCGGACAAAACAGCACCGGTGCAAAGTCAAATGCAGTGTTCTTGGACATGAACTCATTGTACCCCTCGGCAATGTCTCACTACTCTTTGCCGTGTGGGAACTATCAATGGCTTGAGAATCCTTGTGAGTTCCCCGACATTACCACCGTCGAGAAAAATGGGCCAAAAGGATGGTTCTTTGAAATTGACGGGCACATTCCTCTGGCGCTTCACGATTCAGTCAGAGATTTTGTTTTTCCCTGTATCAATCGACCCGTGAGCAGGGACTCACTGAGCCCCTAAAATCGATCATTAGTTGAGGATATGGGGATGCACTGGACTCCCTCTAAGCAAAAACTGATTGCTGATTTGGACCCTAAGGAGAATATCGTTGTTCACCATGTGCTTTTTCACTGGATGGTGAACAATGGTTTCAAGATCACCAAAATACATAGGGTCCTGGAGTTCAGTCAGGAACCCTATTTAAGACGTTTATCGACACTTTTGTTGATAAACGCTCTAGGGCAAACTCCAAGGTAGAGAAGGAAATATACAAACTCATTCTAAATTCAGCGTTTGGCAAAATGTGTGAAAGCGTACGTAACAGATCTCGCTGCGACGTTGTGACTGACCCTCTAGAGTACGCACGAATTATTGCCGATCCCAATTTTACATCGTTCACGAGCATAGAGGCTGGCATGGTTCTTCTACACAGGAAAAAGCGAAATGTGGTACTGAACAAGAATATAGCAGGAGGTAGTTCAGTACTATAAATTTCCAAAAAGCTCATGTTGTCGTTTTTTTTACAATGTGTGCAAGGTGCAATTGCCACGGGGGGGGCGGTTAAAGTTTACTATGGGGTTTCAGATTTTCTGCTGTTAAAGGTAAATGGGACCGAAGATTTATTGGGTGATTTAGAAAAGGGGGAACACATCAGCTCGCGGATGGATTTCACCAACTGGAATCCGTCCCTCTACCCCTAGTTGGTGAAACGTCAAGCCCCTAACCAACTATTAATGTTAAAATCAGAGACGGGGAGTGATTTGATATTCAGGGGGGTGTTCCCGGGTCCTAAAGTTTATTGCGTTAAAACTCATGGTGGGGATGAAAAGAAGGCGCGTAAAGGGGTGCCTACACATTTTGTAAAGAGCAATTTCAACATGAGCGTGTACAGAGACTGTGTAGAAATTAGCCTAGTGCCAAGAGCACAAGTGCTTGCACTTCGCTCTCTACAGTATAGAAATTATACTGTAAGAGTGGAAAAAAATGCAATGTCGTGTATATCCGACAAAGTCTATGTGCTCGAAAATGGTGTGAGTGTCCTGCCTCATGGCCACTACCGTATTTCAGACCGAGTTGAATGCATAGACTATCGCAATCAACTTGGTCTGGATAGATTAACCTAACCTGACTAACCAACTGACCAACTAACCCAACCACCACCAACCCGTTCATAAATTAACTAACCACCCAACCCGTTCATAAATTAACTAATCTAACCTCAACTAACCCAACCACTAACCTGTAGCAGCAGTGACGACAACTATTGTACTGTTTTTTTTTTCCATCGCGGCTCCCGGGGGGTGGGGGGCCCTTCCTGCGGCCGCTCCAGGGGGGTTGGAGGTCTGGTCCGCAGCCGGCCTTTGGCCCTGCGGCCCCTAGGGGGTGGGGGGCCCTTTTAAATTTATAATGTTCAACTGTGCTAGTTCAATTTTCAAGTGTTTTCTGTTGTTTTCAAGTGTTGTTCTTGTTGTAAAGAAAAGTGTTCATGTTGCTGGACAAAAAGTGGTGTTGTTGTACAGAAAAGTATTCTTGCTGGACAAAAAGGTTTTAAATACAATAAGTGTTGTTGTTTCTATTCATGGAAAAAAAGTGTTTTTATTTATATAGTACATAAAGTGCTATTTTTATAATTGTTCATGTTCATGTTGAAAAAATTGAGTTTTCATGTTGCAAATAAATGACCATGAAATATTTTTGTTGTTCTTGTTGAACATAAAGTGTTATTTTTATCGTTGTTCCTGATGAACAAATAGAGTTTTCAAGTTGCAAATATATGATCATTAAATATTGTTTTTTTGTTGTTACTCTTGTTAACGCATATAGATCAATGGGAAAATTTCTGCTACTACTTATTCACTGTATATTTGTGGTCTAAATTTAGTTGTAGTACAAATGTTGTCAGCAGCAGCAGCAGCATGTATCAATTTAAAACACCCTTCAGATCGTTTCTGTGTGGACCCTCAATGTCGGGGAAAACAACACTCTTAACTAAAATAATTCAAAATTGTCAGAAAATGTTTTTGGAAAAGCAGAACAAAATCTACTATTGCTATAGTATTTGGCAGGAGTCCTATGATCAAATAAAAGCTATTGCCACAACCATACCAATACAATTCATACGGGGACTTGATGTTTTCAATGGTATTGAGCCGAACTCCTGGATGATTATCGATGACTTTGCTGAATCCATTGAACAGTTCTCACAGAAAATGTTAAAGCGGTTCTGCATTTAAACCCACCATAGACAGGTGTCCTTAGACGCACTTTCGAACAATCTGCCTAGTTAGAGAAATTGCAAATAATTTTATGCATTGACGTGTTGTGTCCATACTATCTACCTGTACATATTTGAGTCGAGATTATTCTTAACTCAATCAACATATATACCCCGGCGCCCCTAAATTTCTGTTGTCAGTGTACACTCAGGCGACTAATAAAGCCTACGGTTACATTTTGCTAGATCTTAATCAGAGCACGCCCGAGGATCTACGTGTAGTCACCGACATTTTCGACAATGAAATTACAGTATATCTTATATTTCATTAATCTAATATCTGAACTTTGTTTAAATTTAACTGAGGGCAATGTTCAACTGTCAGAAGGTGTTAGACAACAGACAAAGCAACATCGTTCCACTGTACGCGCCTTGGCTTGTAAAAACAAAGGAAAAAATTTAAAAGTATACGTCTCCTTCAAGCGGGCGGTAGCTTTATCACACTTTTACTGCCAATAATTGCAGGACTTGTAAACAGTTTTCTCTAGAGAATGGAAAAACCCTATAAATTGACTCCATTTGAACTTTTCCTCTCGCCCGTTGAACATTTTGAAGACAATCTAAGCAAATTCATTAATGATGAGAATATTGCCAATGAAAAAAAACTGCTTTTACTTCAAGATGCATTGTGTCGTGTGGACAAACATAAACCTTATCGTAAGAGAGCCGCCATCGCCACCGTTACCTATCCATTCAAACATGAAACATCTCCTCAAGATTCTGCACAACCAAAGGAAAAAGAATTGAATTTAATTGTATCGAAAATTCGGTACCTATTGCCACTCACCTATCGAGAACAGAGTAAAAGAGTATTATCATATCTCATGTTGGAAAGTGGTGGTGATCAAGTTCAGGTCGATAGCACAGGGAAACGAATTATAATTCAGGGAAAAATTTATAATCTAGTTGATTTAATTTGTGATATGGTGAAGAATCTTAAAGGACTTTTATCATTTGACAATAATCTATATACCTTTCTAAGTGTATCAAACTTTCCCAAAAGTCTTATTGGCAATAAGAAAATTCTAAAGAAACTAAGAGAATATAGTCCTCCAACAACAACACCAACACCAACACCATTTAAAAAAGAAGAAGATTCAATCTTTGAAAATACTAGCAGCAGCAGTAGTGATTTTACAACACCTGTGGCTGCTAGTCAAAAGCGAAGACGAATTGATTCACCCTTCAGTGTGCAAAAGGGGAGTGGACATTACACTAAGTGTTTGTGTTCAAAATGTATGAAGTTCTGAAAGGTGTCTATGAAAATATTTGTGAAGCGGGAAGTTTAAGTTCACCCAAAACCCTTTCTAAAGTTGTCTCTAGCACCACATTAAAAAAAGCAACAGAGTCTCTACAAAATGAGCAGAGTTACACACTGCCCTGGAATCACAGGCTTCGTGGCAAACAAAATTGGCAAACTAAAGCCTTTTCCCCTCTCTATATAATGTAAATGGATCTTTTAACTTTATACACAATTCAATGGCGTCACATTGCACCATACAAATATATTATGGTGGCAATCAGTGTCTTTAGTCGCTATGCCTATGCCATTCCATTACGGTCAAAGAGAGGTGTTGAAGTTGCTCGAGCCATTGAAAGTATCCTTGAACAGGATTCGTATAGAAAAATTCAATCCGATCGTGGCAGTGAATTTGTCATCCCCATCGTGGCAGTAATCCCCATGTGCAAAAGGTTCTATTGAAATATAATACAACACTTTATCATAGTCACAGCCCGATAAAGGCTGCATTGGCTGAACGATTAATAAGAACGATTCGTCTATTAATTTCAAGATATTGTACACTGAAAAATACACCGGCTTTTATTCATGATTTAGATAAAATCATGCGGATATATAATCATCGACCTCATCGATCTCTGTCCAACTCAAGCCCTTGGGAAGTTCATTACAGTGAAAATACATTTGATACCTTTCTAAAGCAATATTCCAATGTTGAAAAAGAAAAAAAATGTGAAGAAGAAATTCAATGTTGGAGATACTGTTCAAATTAATAGAACCACCAATATTTTTGAAAAGGGGAATTATTTATGGAGCACCGAACTTTTTAAAGTGTCCAAAATCCTGGACACCGAGCCCACTACATATCGACTGCGAGACACCAAAGATGATGAGATTCTCGGTGGTTTTTACGAACATGAACTGCAAAAAGTTAGAAACACTAGTGAAATTTATCAAATTGAAAAGATATTAAAGAGTCGTACTCGTAGGGGCAAGAGACAGTTGCTTGTTCGCTGGCTAGGATACAACTCAGATTTTGATTCTTGGATCAGTGCTGAAGATATTAACAATGCCCAATGATTTCTATGTGACTTTCATGTCCAATGTTTCTGATTCTCTGTACAATGACTTGAATAGAACAAGTGATTTTTGGACGAAACTCTCCCCCACCATCAAATTCGACGGTGCGTATGAAGTGGCTCTTGTCGACTGTATTCTCAAAAATACCTACGACATCCTGAGAAAAGATCGTAAATATGATATAAAAATTAGACCCTATGATTGGCTGCCACCACCTTCAAGGGATCAAGAACAAATTCAAAAAATCAATTGGATGAATTATCCATATATTGAAATACCCTACGAGGAACTCACCTGTATGAATGATTTATGTCGTTCTATTAATAAAAGAATTTCCGCTCGTAAAAAAGGAGCTTTCTATTTCAACTATTCAAAGGAGGAGGGTAAGATCTATATTAGTACACCTATTGCTGAGAAAAAGTTATTCTCAATGATTACCTAAAGGATGTTCTTGGCTTTAAGCTCAATATAATCAATGGTAAAAGTCCCGGAAACAGTAACTTCATTTTTGCTGACTACCCGCCTGCCTTTCTCCACGGACACTTGTATATTTCTCTACGCTTCATTTGTGGAAACATCTCGGGTTGGTAATTCAAATGATCCCCTCCTACGAGTTCTTGAACGAAAAACCAATCAAGAACATATTCACCACTACGATATAAAGCATCTTCAGTATATTCCCGTAAACATTTCCTATTTGGAACTCTGTCAGTTAACACTAAGAACTGAATTAGGTGATCCCATAGCAATTTCAAAAGGTTTGGCTGTGATTACATGCCATTTTCGTCCTATCGTTCAACAAGATGTCTAATAGAAAAGTGGTATTCATATGTCCTGATATTGACTGCTATGTTAATACTCTTGGTCCAAGACAACAGGGCAATGGAATGGACTATTACAAAGGTCGCTCGTCAATGTCTGGCTACGGTCTTGGCAGTAGGTTTGCTAAGCTCTTTCGCTCTGCACTACCTCTGGCTAGAAAATATCTTGTACCGGCTGCGACAGATTTTGCATCCTCTGCACTATACGATTGGGGCTCTGGCAAGGATTTTAAAAAAAGTGCTTCGGACAATCTCAGGTCCAGTGCGCGAACCCTTGGCAAGAGATTAAAACAGGATAGAAAAGGTTTAAGAAGGTCATGAAACAACGCATCTCTCATCAGTCTCTACTCAGATCAGAAACGAAGGACATAAACCCTCCTGTTAAAGAAAAGAAGGAAGAAGCCAAAATGTAGTATAAACAGAACAAGAAGCCCCAATAAGAGAATTGTTAGATCAAAATTAGATTTCTTCTCTTAAGATGTCCTACCTACCACATAAGGATTCTCAACCTTCAATCACCTCATCATTGAATCTATTCAATGCAGAAAATGTTGATGTGAGTGTCAAGCATGGATACTATGAACAATTTTATCCACAACAACCCCTCTCCGATAATATCCACTTTCAAATTTATTCCAATGAAGACTAATTTATGGATATGTCTTCAAAATTTTTGGATGTACAAAGAAAAGTCCGGAAATTCGATAATACAATACCAATTCGGGCCAATGGATTATCCTATGAAAATTGTATATTACATAATCTATTTCGTCAAATCAGTTTCTACATCAATGGCACGCTGATGAGCACAAGCAACAATCTCTCAAATTATACAAGCTATATGCAATTCATGTTGATGACACCCAAGTCATACAAGGAATTGAGAGGCACCTCCAATGGACATGAATATATTACTAATACTGATAGTACAGATGCACTTAAAATTGCTACAACTAGTGAATTACATCTAGTTTGAAAAATATATCATGAAATATTTAATATACCCCAATGGCTGCCACCCAATGTTAAAGTGGATATAAAACTGACGCTTGCACCCTCCAATTCATATTGAGAAAAGAACTTGCTGCCAATCCTGATGTAAGTCTCTCCCTCACCTCGGCAATACTTCATGTACGCAAACAACAGGTCATGAGTTCTGTTGCTTTGGCAGTGGAAAAACTAAGAGCCAATTGAAAGAATATTAAACTACTTGTTCCTCATACAATCACCAATCAACGTCATATTGCCATGGGCTCACGCACCTTCACCGATTCATCCTTTATCAATGGCGAAATTCCGTCAAAACTCGCTTTGGCATTTGTAAAAAGCGCCAGTGCAATAGGATCGTGGACTGGATGCCCACATAAATTCGAGATGTTTGGACTTTCATCTCTTGTGTGCAAAGTAAACGGTATCCCACTCTACAATCTATCTTTTGATAAATCCTATAGAACATTGCATGAGATGACCATGCAAACCCTAGATCATGACTCTCAACTATTTGAAAATGGTATAACCGAAGAAATGTTTGCTAAAACACATGGTATCATTGTACTGGATTTGTCTGGTACACAGGATATGAGTATAGTACTTACGGGGAGTGTGCGTTTAGAGTGTACATTTGCCGACCCATTGGCTTGAGAGTATTGCACTAATCTCACTAAATCAATATGAAACCTATTGGGAAATCACTCCCGAAGGCAGTGTTCTACTAGACTTGGCGCCATGAACATCAGTCAAATAATCAATGTATTTAATATGGACCCCTACATGTCCCAGTACAAATCCTATTGTCTACCCTCAGACTTTCTTGGAAAAATTCAAAGTGTCAACAAAACTTTGATTATTGTTAATAGCAGTCCGTCGACTGTGCTGACATGTCATTGGCTGTGCATCTTTCAAACAATGAAGACGATTGAATTTTTTGATCCTCTTGGTCTACCCTATACATTCTACACAACACACATCAGCAACTATATCGAGAGCAGTGGGAAAACTATTATTCAAAATCAAAAGAGGGTGCAGGAACTAACGACTAAAAGCTGTGGCTTCCCTGCACTACTATATTTTGTGTTCCGATGTCGTGACTATACTTACAAGCAGTTTCTCCACATTTATGGTGACAATCCACGTCTGAACGACTTTCTAGTGGAAAATATCCTCTCAGACCTATACAGGATTGATTTCAGTGCCCTAAGAGTAAAGTGCTTTAAAAATGTTTGTGAATTTGTTTATTAATAAAATGCATATATATACAACATTGTCTTTAAATCTTCACTTTAGATTTCTTCTTCTTCGATGTATAGGCAATTGTCGTGAACCACTAATGTCGGTAAATCATTTGGATTCACTGTATATTGATCTTGATTGACTGCAAAGTCAGGGTCACATTTTCTGCAGTACAATGTAACTTCACTCTTGTCAAATCTCTTTGTATAGTCAATGATACTATTTGCATTCATATTATGAAATTCACGAGTTTCAATCTGTCTATTTGAAGCAATATCACATACAGTGTTTTCAAATGGTGAATCTCATTCGGTAACTGCCAAATAAAAATCACTTGGTTTATAGTCATAATAGGCAGTGTCGTCACAACGATGACGTAGAAACCAAATAGTCTTGTTACCCCAACAGTTGAATCGTAGACCAGATTCCTCTTCCCAGAATAATTTAAATCCACGACGATACCTTTCTCGTAGAAATAAAATAAAATCACGTTTGGGATTCTTTCCAATCATAGCGGGGTAAGTATTCTCCCACTGATCACATTTATCATAGTGACAATTGGAGCACAGGTGCCCTCTAGGATGAGAGTCACAAATCTCTTCTAGACATGAATTACATCCTTTAATCTGTACTGCATAGCCTCTATGTAATTTACAAGGATTACATAATTTACACTTTTCACTATAGTCATCAGTAATTGTGCAATTCTCACATTGAGTCCAACTGCCAAGAGTGTACATGCATAGTGGACATGTATAGAACATTTTTTGGTTTCCGATGCCAACGCTCTCACAGCTAAAACGAAAGTGATCGTCCTCGTTCAATAAATTCAAGGTGGTGGACTGTAAAGATGAGTAGTTCTGTGACGTTACCTCTTTCGAATGGTGGTGCCATCTACACTGAATCCATTGGCAATGTTTTCAAAAGTATATTCACGATATGATTCTGCTTTGTTCCAATTAATATATCAATAAAATGAGTATAAGCATTTGAATCACATTTTAAAAGTTTCATACAATAGTCCAATGAGGGAGAATCAGTTTTCATTATATTGTCAAGTGTTCCCTAACGAGAGAATATCCTACGTTGAAGAGATAACTCGAGAAAATCATCATCCAAAATCAAATGTTTTTCCATAAACACTAGATTTGATCTAATTCTCTCTTTCTCAAATTTATTCATTTTTCAATCCTTTCACTCTGACTGCTGACGCTAGACTGACCCTGATTCGTTAGCCCTAACCTAACCTGACCAGAAAAGAAAGGGAACATTTTCGATTTCGAAACTATTTTATTTAATAATTACAACAATAATACTAGGCATGTACAATTAGCGATACAGTTTATTGTCTTCGATATGTTTCACTAATGCACTTAAAGCATATTGAAGTCTATTCACATGTGCTATATCAACTTTTGCAGCGAAACATAATTGATCCTCCATTTTAAATTTGCTCAATGATATTACATATCTTGCAAATACTTCATCCCATTCCAGATAAAGCCGTGATCCTCTCGTGATTTCCACCGCAATGTTTGGTGCTCTTGTATTATTACCTTCAACTCCACTATCAACTTCTAATAGGGTAAACATTCCACTCATCAACACACAAATGTATATCCAAATGAGTAAAGTCAAACTGTTCTTACTCCTTTGAATTATATTCACAGACTAATAAAACTATAGCAAAAATCCTTTCCTCATATTCTCCGCAAACCTCCGCCGCTAATATGTAAGCGAGTCTCTGATTGGCTGAGAAGGGGGATATATCCGAGTCTCTGATTGGCTGAGAAGGAAATACGTGATCCTGTTTTCCTATTCCTGGATCTTAAGATTCACCCCGAGCGTGCGCTTGGCCAAACAACAACAACAACAAATAAATCGACCTGGGAAATTTAGGGCATTGACTCACTTTGATTAACCACGTGTTCTCCCTAGGGACACTATGCCCATATTTAGTGCCCCGTCAGCATTTAACTAAATTGTAGATGGCAGCACATGTATTCGTACGGGAGTAGCACCCTCCTTTCTACTACTGGCCTCTTAAAGAACTTTAAAAAAAGGGACTGGTACCGAGATTTGAAGGGATAGGGCCCCATTTAAATCCATGATACCCCCACTTCTGATCGCTGCTTTCTTACATTTAATTACCAGCAACGGTTTGATTGACCATCACCCGACCAAAAGCTTGTTTACACTAAACTACTGTCGTCTGTAACAACTCTTTGGCTCATTGCTAAACATTTTATTAAAAGCCGAGCACCAGTGCTTAATTTTATGTTTTTTTTTATGTGTGTCTATTGTTTATTATGCATTGTGTAATGTTTAGAAATTAATCAAGTAGCCCCTTTGCTAAATAGTAACTGTTCTTCACTATCGCTTGAAGAAAAATGTACTATTGAAGACAAATTTTCCAACATTCCTTTCCCCCGAAGAATATCCTATGATTCCTGACTCCCCAGATGTGGATCTCCTCTTACCCCCCCCCCCCTTCCCTCTCCCAATAAAAATCCTGGAACTACACCCATGGCTAGAACTAGAGCTTTGCATCATCTTGGACGGGTAATATATTTAAGAGATAGTAATGTAAACCTTAGAACTAGGGTTTTCAATTATGTAAATTATCATAGGAATGTTCAAGAGTTTCAATTTCTAAAAGGTTGTTTAAACTAAAAAATTTAAGTTGTTTTAAATATTATCAGATAGGCTTATTAAAATTCAATACAGTAAAATGCTTCACAAATAGGCATTTTTGAATTTATATTGTGCCCCCCCCCCAAAAAAAAAATCAAAAACTCTTCCATTTCTTCAGATTAAAGGGCTTTGAAGTATACTCCTTCTATTGAATTCTAAGGGCCCTCCGTACCAAACAGGTTTTTCTGATAGGTATTCTATTCTACTGGTCATTAGACTCTTTCTTTGTCAAGAGACTTACGCAATTTCAAAGTTCAATGTCTTTTTTTAGTGATAAATCAAAACCAGCATGTCTTGTTTCGCTGCTATGCAATTATTTTCTGTATATATTCGGGTTTCAAATTAGATTCTTCAACAGTTCTGAATAGTTTATTCAACTTAACACTAGTGACATTTTTTGTAAACATTTACATAGAAAATGGATAATTCTAAGCAATTTCTGGTGAGCAAAATTTTCTCATTATTATAATAAAAAGAAATTGTGTTGTCATTAAGTTAAGGAAGAAATTCTTTCCTTACACTAGAACTAAGGGTACTTATACACTTAGAAGCCTATTGTTTTTAGGAGCTGAAACCTCTACATAGTTCTCTTATAGGCTGAAATTTACGGTGCGATTTTTATCAAGATCAGTGAGCCTTTTTAGAGATGTTTTTGAAAAAAGTGCTTAGCTTTCGATCGGTAATTTGGGATTATAATAAAAAGTTGATTCTTTTAATTTATCAATTGTTAAAAAAGCTTCATTTATATCAATATCAGTGGCTTTTTTTTAGTGATGTTTTTTAAAATGATTACGTGCCAGTCTGCATTTACGGTGCTATTTTTATCAATATCAGTTAACCTTTTTAGGGATGTTTTTGAAAAAGTGCTTAGCTCTCGATCGGTAATTTGGGGTTAGAATAAAATGTTGATTCTTTTAATGTATTAATTGTTACAAAAGCTTGCTTTTTAGAGTTTCGGTTTGTTCCTTACTTATAGTTCGTTATCATGTACTGCTGGAAAATGTATTTCAGTGATATTTTTAGATCATAGTAGTATAATGATGCTTTTAGTCTATAGAAGAAGAAAAAAAACAATTTAGAATCTATTATGACTTCTTTTGCCTTCGATAAGTGCGTGGATAAAAAATTCTAATTGACATTTTTTATTTTTAATTCAAAAAATGCTTGGTTTAAGTTTTCTTTTAAAAGATACTCAGGCAGAACGGATGGGGCACATAGATAGGGAGTAGGGCTCGCCTAATGATGTTTTTAGTCTTTAGAAGAAGAACCAAAACAATTTAGAATCTATTACGACTTCTTTCGCCTTCGATAAGTGCGTGGATAAAAATTCTAATTGGCTTTTTTTGTTTTTAATTCACAAAATGGTTGGTTTAAGTTTTCTTTTACAAGATACTCAGGCAGGAAGGATGGGGTACATAAACAGGGAGTATGACTCGCCTAATGATGCTTTTAGTATTTAGAAGAAGAACCAAAACAATTTAGAATCTATGCTGCTTACCTTAGTTTAAGAGCTGAAAATCATTCAAAAAAATCTAAATTTGTAACAATGAGTATTTTATTTTGATAATAAAGGAAAATATAAATATTTATTTAATTGAAAAAAAAAATGTTTTACACCACTTTAGATGCCTAACATAAACTGAATTATTTTCCAAACCCAAAATGTATTTTTGTTAAATGCTAAATTTGCCCTTTTTTTTCAAGGAAGCGGATACGTGCAATAACCCCCCTTCTGACAAGAAAGCAAGATATAGCGAAGGTGTATTAATGCAAGCTGCAAGACCATCAATTATCAAATATGCCGGTAGAATTACACACGATCTGGACCATCCAACGAGCACCCAACTTATAGTGACAGAGCCCTCTAACCCCAGTGTTAGCTCCACGCAAACTGGAAGGAAGTTGAAGAGAGAATGGACTGCTTCTCATAATGCCTCAGCTCAGCCTACTGAGGATTGTGAGCTTGACTCCCTTCATGTTTTGCCAAGGAGTTCAGATGTAGAAGCCCAGTCAGAATTTGTAAGTAAATACATAATTTTTTTTTCTATCCTTATTTTCAAAAATAAGGTAAATTTTCTCAGGCGCATAGCTTTTGATGAGTAAAACTTAAAATTTGTTTCTAAACTATTTCATTCTCTTTCATTAACCAAATTAGCGGTATATAAAGGAATGCTTACATCTTAACTTCTAACCAAGATGCATTATAATGAAATAGTTCCAATATGCCTTTTAAGCAAAAACTAACTATTTGAAAAACAAAAAAAAACAAAAACGAATTGCTATTTAACAGTTGGCAAGCACTATTAAACTGGTATTTTTTCGCTAAGCCATTTGCTCGCATCCACTCCTTATCAGATCCCCCATCGCTTTTTAATCCGCTTTGAATTCTAAGTGGGCTTCTTGTGACAATAAGAAGGTTTTTATTAATCTCCAACTATTTGTTCACAGTGTTGTCAAGAAACATTATTTGGGGTAAAATCATTTCATTGAAACACTTACGTGTTTTCGAGACAGAATTTGAGGCTTTTCTATTTGGGCAGTTCTGTGAAGTCCGATATCCCAACTCGAAAGGCCATCGATCCTCCTCCCTCAACGGAAGCTCCCGGTGCTCACGGTTTCGCCCAGGGGGAGGAGGGGGAGGGGGGGCTCTAAAAAGGACCATCCAACATTTTAATTGTACTTTAATTGTTGATATGGATGGAGAAAAAAGTTCTTCTCTCTTACAATCATTTATTTAGCCCAGGTCAACTACATCCACAACTTCAAACAAATCCGTTGGCAAAACACACAGGAAAATACGGATTATTGAGAAAGTAACACGAACGACCGCTAACATATGGGACTCGTGTCCATTAACTGAAGCTGAGGAGCAAGTATTCGTAGAGCATACTGCGTGAGTCGAACAATGGTACCATGTTGTTGAGAGTTAGATGTACGAGGGCCAAGCAGTCAAATTGGACCCATATTCCGATGTTCTATTTATCAAAATTTCAAGGATAACTCCATTAGTTTTTTTTTATCATTCCCTTGTTCTAACTTACCCTCCTAAGAATAAGACTACAATTTCCTGACTAAAAAAAAAATATATTTTTTTTAAGATGTTTAGTTGACATTACTAAATACATAAGGCGTTGTAACTTTTTTTTTCTTCTTCTTTTAATTGTTCAGCTGACAATGAGGGGGCAACGACCATGAGAAATGGAGAAAGTTTATTAACTATAAAAAAATATGATTATTTTACATAAAAAATAAAACTTTTTTTTCTACAGATAAAAAATATAGCAACACTAGCGACACCATTGAGTAAGGAAGCATTTGTATTTACAGAACCAATTCTGTCACCACCAGCAGAGTTGAGGGATGAACCTACACTACTTCTAGAGAATTTGGAGTGGCATAGAGGGTTCCTTAACGATTTTTTGGGGGAAATGGCCAGCCTGGAGGACTTAACTTGCGATATTGACATGCTTGAGGACCCAGAGTGGGCAGATAGTTTCATGCGTGAACATTTAAGTGATGTTACAAGTAAATCTGAACTGGGTCCTCATAATGAAATTCTATCATAGGAAAATAGAGGCTGGCTCGCCCAATTGTCTCCAAGCACCTTGGAACATGTACTAGGGAACCTCATGTCACATCCCCCCAATCTGATTGAACAGACTAGGAGTAGTGTCATTGACAATTCCCTGTCACCCTCCTCCACCATTCCACTTAATAGTAGTAATACAACACCAGCTCATTTTTCCGGGGACATTTTTAACAGCAACTTTACTATTAGTGAATTGAGTCCTGAACAAACAGGGTCAGGACATGAAAATAGTGCTACGTCCCCGGAATCGCCTGATTTTTATTTGTTAGAATCTGTTCGAAGCCATTTGCAAACGTACTGGTTTGGTTTTAGCCGTCCCAAGTAAAACGCGAAAATTATTTTTACTTACACCATTAATGATCTACTGAGCTATATCCAGAGAATTCGAGCGCTTATTGATGTTGAAATCCAAACTTGGTGAGGTCGAGGGGGACTTAAAGCATCAGTGAATCAAAAAGTTTATTTACAAAAGGGGACATCTATGGGCATTTTTTATCTTAATTTCTAGACAGTCAACCAGAAATTATACCCAGGCATACGAGAACTTTAATAATACTGTTTAAAATTGGCTAGTAAACTCATTTAAACTGTTGCTAAAATTAATGATCGGGGTAGTGTGTCAACCATTTTACACATTGAACGCATGGATCTGAATCTCGGTAGATTTAAAAAAAACATTATTTTAAGGGGAGGGAGGGGTAAAGGAATAAAATGCCACCCAGATTTGTCGGCTACCAAAGGAGTTCAGGGTTTCAATTTTGACACAGGGCTGCAATGCTTTAAATATGCGTTTTTAGCAGCAGCCCATAAGACATTAAAAGATGAATCATCAATGAAAAATCTTGACAGACTTGCACGTAACGGTGGTAAACATCTTCATAAATTAATTTTTTTTTTTTTAGTGGTAATTTAGCTGGGTTCCTTTAAATAATTAACAATTTTTTGAAACAAAATTGAAATTCTGGGGGGGGGGGGGGATGTACACCATGATCACACTGAATTTGTAGCGGGGGGGGAAAAACCGAATAAAAAAGGGGTTTTGTACTCAGTAAGGACACCGATGGTGGAAAATGTTAAAAATTGTGTATGGGTATTTACGAACCTCCCAAAGATGTAAATTCTTATGGTCATTTTTTCCTCGTTACAGCAATAAGTCGACTCCTATGTCAAGGCAAGACCAAAGGAGAATGTTTTTATTTCCCCATGTGCCTTTCCTCATTTAGATCTGAGCGAACATTCTCAGACCACATGGGGCATTGCAAAATTCATGGAAATCAAAGAATTGAAATGCCGGCAGAAGGCAAAGACACTTTACAATTTAAAAATTTTCAAAATTCTCTCCTGCAATCTGATAAAATGTCTTTAGATTATTAAACAAAACTGGTTGAGGTATCGGACCCATCAAAGCCAAATATAGTCAAGGAACACAAACTAGTTGCGTGTTCCTATGCACACGCCCGTCGCGACGCCAACAATAAAATTTAATTGTAAGAGTTTTTTTTTTACTATGGACGAGGAGGTCAGTATGGAAAAGCTATTGGTTTCGTTAATAAAAACGGCAAACAATGCAATTTCACGATTAAGTAATACCATTTATCAAATGACAGTGTATGATAAAGAACAACGGGCGCTTAAAAAGGGGACATTTTGCTGGGTGTGTAGCAGTACCCTTGCCCCAAAAGACGCGATCCGGGACCATAACCATCTTATTGATCATAATTCAACGGTAATAAGTAGCGTTAGTAGGTGGGCTCAAAATTCACGTTATTTAAAAATTAACCAACAACTTGTTCTACCGCGGTTTTTATATAACTCTTACTACGATATGAAGTATGTGCTAACTGCATTGATTCATCTTCAAAGAAATCGACCAGTAGATGATGCATGGGTGATAGACAGCTTTACGTAGAAAATCATACCTAAATCATCGGAAAAGTTGCTTGTTTTGGAATTTATGTGGAAATTTGTTGAAGCCGGTGTTGAGTACACGAATAAAATTCGCTTTTTAGATTCCTACAGTTTTTTCACTAAATAACTGAGCGAATTAATTCAAGTGCAGAAAAACGATGACGGCTGCAATGCTTTCCCCCTTCTCAAGAAACAATTTCCAAATGATTTTTATGATTTTTTAACGGTCCAGGGCATCTATCTTTATGATTATTATTGTTCCATGTCGAGATTCGCCGAGGAGACTATTCCTTGTATTGAATCATTTTACGAGAGTCTTCACGATCAGAGGTACACTCTTGAGTCATATTGATTTTTATCACAAGTTCGAGTAAGAGGAGTGCTCAAAAACCGGCTTGACTGTTGCAAGATTCATTTGTTGAGTGACATGTTAAATCTGCTAGATATTATGTGTAAAGACACGGACAAAATCTCTGAGGAAATTAATCGTGATGTTGGTTATTATTTTTCGCCATATAATCTAGTTCTATACCTTAGCCTGGAATTCTGCTGTGGCAAGATTGGATTAATCACTCGCCTTGATAAGATCCTGTTTATCAAGTGACCAAGGAGGGGGGGGTTTGTTGTTTACGGGGGTCGTATCTTGGAAACCGATCCAACAGTAGAGAAGACGGGGACAAAATCGAATTCAGTTTTCCTCGATATGAATTCTCTCTACCCCTCGGCCATGTCCCATTATGCACTACCTTGCGGCGAATAAAAATGGCTCAATGACTCTCAAGCTCCCCATTTCCCCAGCATTAACCGTGTTGAGGAGAATGGGCCGGTTGGACGGTTTTTTGAAATTGATGGAGAGATAGCAGTCGAGCTTCATGATTCATTAAAGGATTTTGTTTTCCCATGTATCAATATACATGTGACTAAGGACTCTTCGAGTCCTCGCAATAGGATTTTAGTCAAGGTGGACGGATTGCATTGGGCACCTTCAAAATAAAAACTTATTGCTGACCTTCTGCCAAAAAAAAACATATTTTTAAACCAAGTAGCGTTAAAATTGATTTTCAACAATTATTTCAACTTCACACAGGTTCACAGAGCACTCGAGTTTAGTCAAAAACCATATTTAAAAACATTTGTTGACACTTTTTTCGGCAAACGTTCTGCAGCACAGACGAGAGCCGAAAAAGAAATTTATAAACTCACTTTGAAATTGGCTTTTGGTAAAATGTGTGAAAGGGTTCGCAATAGGAATTGTTGTGACGTTGTGAACAATCCAGAACAATTTGCTCAAATTATTTGCGATCCCAATTACACTTCCTTTACAATCATTGGCCCGGACATGGTACTTTTGAATAGGAAAAAAAGACGCATTGTCTTGAATAAAAATATTGCTGCAGGCAGTGCTATCTTGGAGATCTCAAAAAAGCTCATGTTGGAATTCTACTACAATGTGGCTAGGATACAGTGGCCTGAAAAGGGGCAAGTAGAGGTCTGCTATGGTGACACGGATTCTCTACTGTTAAAAGTAAAAACAGCAAATTTAATTGATGATTTGGCGCACGGTGAAATTATCAGTTCACGGATGGACTACACCAATTGGAGTGGTCTTTACCCTGAGCTAGTAAAACGTCGGGCGCCTATTCAGCTTTTATTTTTTAAATCTGAAACGGGTAGTGACTTGATTTTCCGTGGTATGTTTGTAGGTCCGAAGGTGTACTTTATACAGACATACGACGAGGAAATCAAGAAACGTTGCAAAGGAGTACCCACATGCTTTGTTAGCAAGAATTTTGATCGAACCATTTAAAGTACGTATATTTTTCAAATTAGTAGTCCACGTTACAACTTGTTGGCAACTCGTGTAGTGAACAAAAGTTCCTATACTGCACGTGTAGAAAAAATTGATGTGAGTGCCATTTCCGACACATTTTATGTCTGTCAATAGAGTCTGACCACCCTCCCCCTTGGACACTATTTAACTTCAGACCGGATCAAATGTATTGCCCACAGGGAAAGTCTCGGTTTAAATAAAGTCCTGTAACTAATTTCCTAAAAACCTTTGGGGGGGCCTCGTGGCCTTTGGGGGGGGGCCTCGCAGCCCGGGGGGGGGCCGCCGGCAGCGCGGGGGGGGGGGGCGCTCCGTCACCAAAGTTATCTTTTTTTTTGACTTAGAGCAGATTTTTTTTTTCAAGTGCTCTCTCTCTAATTTAATGTTTTTTTTCTCTATAAATAAAAAAATAAACAAAAAAAGTGCTTTTTCTCTCTGTGTGTGTGTGTACCTATGTAAATGTTGTTGTATTTTTTTATAAATAAATTTTAAAAAGTGTATTTTTTTTTTCAAGTGGTCTCTCTCTCTAATTTAATGTTTTTTTCTCTATAAATAAACAAAAAAAAGTGTTTTTTCTCTGTGTGTGTGTACCTATGTAAATGTTGTTGTTGTATTTTTTATTATGAATAAATTTAAAAGTGTATTTTTTTTTAAATGTATTTTTAATTTTTTATGTGCATATAATAAAAGAAAAAAATATGATTCTTTGTCTTTGTCTTTGTCTTCTTGAAGAACAGAGTAGTAGTAGGGAAAAATTATTTAGTCATTAGACAATTAGGGTCTACAGTTAGTTTTCCAGGTGAACTGTTGAAAGGAACATGTATCAATTTAAAACACCATTCAGATCATTTCTGTGTGGGCCCTCAATTTCGGACAAAACAACACTCTTAACTAAAATAATTTAAAATTTTGATAAAATGTTTGCGGAAAAGCCGAAAAAAATCTACTATTGCTATAGTATTTGGCAGGAGTCATAAGATACAATAAAAGCAAGTGCGGCCACTTCCATGGGATTTATGCAGAGACAGTTTATACAGGGACTTGATGATTTCATCATTACTGAATCAAACTCTTAGCTGATCATTGACGATCCGGCTGAATCTTTTGACCAATGGTCCCTGCACATTCTGCAAATTTTCACTGTTCGACCTCATCATGAAAGAATGTCCGATCCTTTAGTTCTAAACAATCTCTGTCATCAGAGCACATGTATGCGAACACTTGCTTTGAATTGAACCTACTATATCATCTACAGAGTTGTTCGTGATTCTAGCTCGCTAATAACCCTCAATAAACAAATCTATACGTGTGTCCCTAAAATTCTGCTCTCAGCATACAATCAGGAAAATAATAAACACCCCTTTTCCATCAGCGTTGATATTCATAAAAATACACCTAGTGATCTAGCCCCAGTTACAGATATTTTTGACAGGGGAACTGCTGAATTTCTCCCGGTTAACGCTAAAAATAACATGAATGCGATATAAAGACATTAAAAAACCCACATGAAAATAGTCATTTGTTTTCAGTTCTAAGCACTTCAAAACCTCCGATTAGAAAAGCAATACTCAAACATGGTATTGACATTGATTTCATTAATCTAATATCTGAACTTTGTTTAAATATAACCGAGGGTAATGTTCCGCTACCAGAAGTAGTTAAGCGACAGGCAAAGCAACATCGTTCATTTGTACGTAAATTAGCCTCTAAAAACTAAGGAAAAATTTTTAAAAAGACACGACTTCTTCCGGCGGGCGGTAGCTTTTTCATGATTTTACTGCCAATAATTTCAACACTTCTAAAAGGTTTTCTCTAGATGAAAAAACCCTATAAATTGAGTCCAATAGAACTCGCTCTCTCACCCGTGGAACACTTTGAGGACAATCTGAGTAAATTCATTGACAATGAAACTATTGATGATGATAAAAACTGATTTTACTTCAAGATGCACTTCGTCAAGTGGACAAACACTATCGATCAAAGCCCACTGCTGCTGTTGCTACTTATCCCAAAAAAGAATCATCTTCTAAAGTGTGTGGTTTTGGAACACATTTAAATAAGTTGGAATTTTTTTATATTGTATTTAATATTTGAATTATATTCCCCAACTATTTTGGTGAACAACTAAAACGACTCCTAATCTATCTCTTGGAAAGTGAACAAATTCAAGTTGAGAGCAATGGGGAAAGAATTATAATTCAAGGCAAGAGCTATAATCTACTTGATTTAATTTATGACATGGTTAAAAATCGTAAAGGACTATTATCATTTGACACTCTTCTATACAACTTTCTAAATACATTAAACTTCCCCAAAAGTCTTATTGGCAATAGACAAATTCTAAAAAAAATAAATGAACGTGCATCATCATCAACATTAAAAGATGAACTTGAAGAAGAAGAAGAAGAAGATTTTAAATCAATTTTGGAAAATACTAGCACACCACTGATAGCTAGACAAAAGCGAAGACGTATCAAGTCAACATCACCACCACCAGCAGCCAGTACACAAAAGGGTAGCGGACGTTACACAACGTGTTTACGTTCAAAATAGCTGAAGTTCTGAAAGGTGTTTATGAAAATATTGGTGAGGCGGGGAGTTTAAGTTCCCCCACCACTCTTTCCAAAATCACGGGTGTTCGCATTAAAAGTGTACAAGACTATCTACAAAATAAACCAAGTTACACTCTGCATAGAAATCATAGACTTCGTGCAAATAAATATCGAAAAACTAAAGCCTTTTACCCATTGGATATAATGTAAGCAGATCTCCTGACTCTAGATGAGCTTCAAAGACGTCACAATACACCGTACAAGTACATTCTACTTGCATTCAGTGTTTTTAGTCACTATTCATATGCAATTCCTTTGAGATCAAAGATAGGTGTTGAAGTTGCTCTGGCTATTGAAAGCATTCTCGAACAGGATTCATATAAAAAAATTCAAACAGATCGTAGTAGTGAAGTTGTTAATTCTCATGTTGCAAAAGTACACGAGAAATATAGAACACTGCTCTATCATAGTCAAAGTCCTATGAAGGCTGCATTGGCCGAACGATTAATAAGAACTATTCTACTTTTAATTTCAAGATATTGTAAATTGAAAAATACGCCGTCTTTTATTCATGATCTATATAAAATCACGTTGATTTATAATCAACTATCTCATCAATCATTGTCCAACTCTACACCAACGGAAGCTCATCATTTGGATCATAATACAATTGACACCTTTATTAAACAATATTCCAATGAATCAAAAGTCAAGAAGAAGAAAAATAAATTCAATGTTGGTGATGCTGTTCGAATTAATAAAACAACTAATGTTTTTCAAAAGGGGAATTACTTGTGGTCCACTGAACTTTTTAAAGTGGCAAAAATCCTAGACACTAAACCCATAACTTATCGTTTGTGTGATACCAAAGATGAAGAGATTCTCGGTGGCTTTTATGACTATGAATTGCAAAAAGTTAAAAATGCTAGTGAAATATATCAAATTGAAAAGATATTAAAGACACGTACTCGCAGGGGTAAGAAACAGTTACTTGTTCGATGGCTAGGATACAACTCTGATTTTGATTCTTGGATCGGTGTTGAAGATATTGACAATGCCCAATGATTTCTATGTAACTTTCATGTCCAACGTTTCCGATCCTCTCTACAATGACTTGAATACGACAAGTGATTTTTGGACAAAACTCTCCCCCGCCGTCAAATTTGACGGTGCATATCAAGTGGCTCTTGTCGACTGTATTCTCAAAAATACCTATGACATCCTGAGAAAGGATCGTAAATATGAAATAAAAATTAGACCCTATGATTGGCCGCCGCCACCAGGTGATCAAGAACAAATTCAAAAAATCAATTGGATGGATTATCCATATATTGAATTAGCCTACGAGGAACTCACCTGTATGAATGATTTCTGTAGTAATATCAAAAAAAAAATATTACATATTAAATAATGAGCTTTTTATTTCAATGATTCAAAGCAAGAGGGAAAGATCTACATTAGTTCACCCATTGCAAATAAAAAGGTTATTCTAAGTGATAACATAAAGTATGTTCTTGGCCTTAAGCTCAATATAATCAATGGTAGAAGTGCCGGAAACACTAATCATATCCGATGACGTTCCGCTGTCTTCTTACACATACCCTTTTGTGTCTCTATAAGATTTAGTCGTGGAAATTTCTCTGGGCGGTCGTCCAACGGCCCTCCTCTTACGAATTCTTAAAAAAAAATCCCCCCAATAGTACATTCACTATCACACTATCAGGACTATTAATTAGATTCCCGTAAACACTTCCTATTTCGAACTGTTTCAGTTAACATTAAGAACTGAATTGGGTAATCCTCTAGCACTTTCAAAAGGCTTAGCAGTGATTAAATATCATTTTCGACCCGTTGTCAACGAGAACGACGGTACAATAACCTAAAAAAATGAACAATAGAAGAATTCCATTTGTCAGCCCCGATATCTACTGTTATCTTGGTGCTTTGAGTCCGCTTCAAATAGGCAATGGACTGGACTACTAAAAGGGTAATACTACAATGTCTGGTTATTGTCTTGGTAGCTGGTATGCTAGGCTATTTTGTTTTGTCCTACACCTTAACAGAAAATATATTGTACCTGCTGCAGCGAATTGTACTGCCTCCATACTCCAGGACTTGGAGTCGGGCAAGAATTTCAAGGAGAGTGGTCAGGAAAATATAAGATCTTCAGCAAGAGCTGTTGGTGAACAATTAAAATCTTGACAAAATGGGGAGGGATTAAAAGGATGCGTTTGCGTCATTCACTCATTAGTCTCCTCCGATTTAGCAAGCTAATGACACCAAAAAGTTCTTTAAAAAGTGCAACAACGAGTACCAATAAGCAGCAGCAGAAGAAGAAAAAGAAAAAGATTGTTAGATTGAAAAAGTAGCTTTTTTCTTAAGATGACTTATCTTCCTCACAAGGAATCATATGCATCAATCAGTTCCTCATTGAATCTATTCAATGCTGAAAATGTTTATGTCAGTGTCAAGCATGGCTACTATGAACAATTTCACCCTCAACAACCCCTCTCGGACAATATACACTTTCAAATATTTTCCAATGAAGACTATTTCATTGATTTGTCGTCAACATTTATTGATTTAAATGTAGTGGTGAAGAAAAAGTCAGATAATACAACACCAAATGCCAGTGATGGTATCTCTTATAAAAACTGTATTCTACACATCCTATTCAAGCAAAATATTGCATCTATTAATAGATCATTGGTAAGCACTAGCAATAATTTATCCACACGCTACATACAATTTATGATGATGACGCCAAAGGCGAAAAAGGAGATGAGAGGACAATCATTGGGCTATGAATATCGAACAGGTGTTGATACTGACGGTGAGTTGACTACTGCTGTCACCCAGGAGTATCATCTAGTTGGAAAATTAAATCTTGAGATATTCAATATATCACAATGGATACCACCCAATGTCAAGATTGACATAAAGTTACAGATGGCCCCAACGAATTTCATTTTGAGAAAAACACTTCCTGCAGCACCCGATGCAAATGTCATTATCACATCGGCAATTCTCCACGTCCGAAAACAACAAGTTATGAGCTCTGTTGCATTGGCAGTGGAAAAGCTAAGAGCCAATGGTAACAACATTAAACTTCTTGTCCCCCATACGATCACTAATCAACGCCATATTGCCACTGGCTCTCGTAGCTATAGCGAATCATCATTTATCAAAGGAGAAATCCCATCAAAATTAGCATTGGCCTTTGTGAAGATTGGCAGTGTCGTTTGATCCTGGAATGAACCCCTCCACGATTTTAATTTTTTCGATCTATTTAGCCTTGTGTGCAAAGTGAATGTTATTCCACTGTACACTCTATCATTTGACAAAAAATCCTATAGAACTCTGTACGAGTTGACCATGCAATCCCTAGATCATGACTCTCAACTATTTGAAAATGGAATAACCGATTCAATGTTTTCGAAAAATCATGGGGTTATTGTTTTGGATTTGTCAGGCACACAGGATATGACCATAGTACGAACAGGGAATGCACGTTTAGAGTGTACATTTGCCAATGCTCTGAGTGAGAGTATCACGCTAATATCATTGAGTCAATTTGAAACCTATTGGGAAATCACGCCCGACGGCAGTGTTCTACTAGACCTAGCACCATGAACACAAACCAAATAATCAGCGTATTTAGTATGGATCCATACATGTCCCAGTACAGGTCCTATTGCATACCCTCGGACTTCATTGAAAAAATTCTAAGTGTTAACAACACCCTAATCATTGTTAATAGCAGTACATCAACTTTGAAGACCGGTCATTGGCTATGCATCTTTCAAACAGCAAAGAATATTGAATTTTTTGATGCTCCTGGCCTATCGTATAAATTCTACGCTCCATACATCAGCAACTTTATTGAAAGCAGGGGGAAAACCACTATTCAAAATCAACGAAGAGTACAGGATTTAACGACTATGACCTGTGGCTTTCATGCACTACTCTTTTTCATGTTCAGATGTCTTGGCTACACCTACAAGCAGTTTCTCAACATCTACGTTGACTTACCTCGATTGAATGACTTTCTAGTGGAGAATAGACTTACAAGTGTATTTAATATTGATTTTAGTGCCCTAAGAATAAAATGTACTAAATATATATGTGAAATTGTTTATTAATAAAAAAAAAAATTATATACACGATAAAAAGACTTTTCTACTCTTTAGATTTCATCCACTACTATGTATTTGTAGACAACAACTATTGCAGGTAGATTATCTGAATTCACAGTGTACTGATCCTGATGTAGTGCAATGTCAGGGTCATATTTTCTACAGTAGAGTGTGACTTCACTCTTGTCATATCTCTTTGTATAGTCAATGATACTATTCACATTCATTCTATAGAATTCACATGTTTCAATTTGCTTATTTGAAGCAATTTCACAAACAGTGTCCTCAAGTGTCGAATCATATTCTGTCACAGCCAAATAAAAATCAGTGGGCTTATAATCATAACACCCAGTGTCTTCACAACAATGACGTAGAAACCATATTCTCTTGTTGTTCCAACAGTTGAATCGTTGACCTGGTTCCTCCTCCCAGAACAATCTAAAACCACGACGATACCAATCTCGTACCAGTAAACTAAAATCACGGTTAGGATTCTTTCCAATCATACCGGGATATGTACTCTCCCACTGATTACATTTATCATAATGACAATTGGAGCATAGGTGACCTCTAGGATGAGAGTCACACACCTCTTCAAGACAGGAAGTACAACCTTTAATTTGTACAGCATATCCTCTATGCAATTTACACGGGTTGCATAATCTACACTTTTCATCATACTCCTCAATCATTGTGCAATTCTAACATGATGACCAGCTGCCCAGTGAGTACATACATAACAGAAATGTATGGAACATTTTGTCATGTGTTGACACTCTCACTACCACAATGAAACTGAGCTAGCAACAAAAAAAAATTGTCTGAGAGAGAGAGGAGTAAATCATCCTTGAGCACCATCTTTCTTATGAAAAAAAAGTCCTAAATTTCTAAAAACTAATGTTTAAAAGCATATCCACAATATCATTTTGTCGTGTCGTGATCAATATATCAATAAATTGTGTAAATGCATTTGGACCACGATGTAGAAGCTTCATACAATAGTCTAATGATGGAGAATCAGTTTTCATTATATAGACAAGCAATCCTCGAGAAAATATCTTCCTTTGAATAGACAATTCTAGAAAATCATCGTCTAGAATTAAACGTTTTTCTATAAGAACTAGATTCCTCATGATTCGATCTTTCTCGAATCTATCCATTTTTTTTTTTTTTAGTCCTAACTCTCCCATGATCTACTTCAGACTAAACAGAATTTCTTTTTTCGACTCTAGAAAATATACGCTTGTCTACTATAGAAAGAAAAAAATAACATTAATTTATAAACAGTCTTATTGAACACAATCATAATAATAATATGCACTGCTATATTTTATTCTCATCAATAGATTTCTATAGAACATCTAATGCTGATCAAAGTTTATATATATGGAGAATATTCAGTTTTCATGCAAAACACTGCTGCTCCTCCTGCTTAAATTTGCTTTATGATATCACGTATCTCGCATACATAGTGTCCCAGTCAAGACATAGTCTACAGCCAGCAGTTATTTCCCCAGCTACATTAGGTACTCGTATATCGTTGCTTCTGCTGCTGTCGGTTCCATCATTAATCTCCAATAATGTAAATGCACCACTCATTTTTTTCTCCACTAATATCCTTGCAAATAAAAAACTATTCTCTTTGAATTCAATTCTCTTACTAATATGAATTGTAAAGAAAACTATTCCTTTTATTCAAATCCTAATCACCAATCAAGTTATACTCGTTCCTCTTGGCAAAGGTGTAATGACCAGTAGCATACTATACCTATCAGAAAAACCTGTTTGGTACGGAGGGCCCTTAGAATTCAATAGAAGGACTATACTCTTTGAAACATCCCCCTCCCTCCCCAAAAATTTTTGTCTGAGTCGGAGAAAAGTAAAAAAAATAGATTTAAACAAACTTTTGATGTGTTATGTAAAGCTTTTTTTTATAATCCCTCTAAGTCTATATGCCCCTCCTCCCCCTCCCCCCCCCCAAAAAAAAGCTGCCCTTCCCCAAACAAAGACCCTGGATATGACTTTGTAGGAACACTTTTCTTCATGTTGTAATTAGCCGTTCAACGTCTAATACGATCTTTTTAATCGTCATATTTCGTGAACAAAGAGGAATATATATAAAAAGGGGAAAATTTTCTTATATTCTTGGAGTAGTAGGACTGAAGACAGAACTATATCTAGCATGTCCCAAGCATTTTAGTGGACTTTCCACTACTTTAGCCATAAACCAAACTTGTTTGTTGAATCGCATAAAATATGTAAGGATTTTGGCTGAAAACCCAAATGATTCTTTTTTTAAGACAAACATCAGAGATGTTAGCTTTAGTTCAGTCGAAAAGTAGATTTTATTTTATTTTTATTTTAGTCAAAACCTCCAGCAAAGCTTTGAGTATAATTTTTTTAAAGCCATCAATAATTTGCAAAAAAAACATACACCTGCAACTATTTTAACAAAAAAAAAAAAAAAAAAACAGTGAATTTAAAAGTACAGAAATTTAAACTTTTAAGATTATGTCTGAAAACCCTGACCAAACTATTTTACCTGAATATTATTAGATATTTTAAGAGGTCACAAACATTTTAAATACCACCTTAATAATTCTTTAAGATTAAAATAAACACCATGGTGTCAGGTATTAATACAGGCCACTTTATGAATATATTAACAGGCCGCAAAAGTAAATCAGGCAGGTCAATTAACAATCTGCTATACATCCATGACCACCGTGATTGCCGTATCAATTATCACTTGAAACACTTAAAATAAATTAAATTTGAAAAAAAAATCACAAAACAATGGTAGAAATGTGGGGACAAAATACACTTGGGCTGGTTGTTTTAATGGTAATTGCGAGTGTTTTGTTTAAATCTTACATTTCGAAGCATATGATTAAAATGTTATTTCGTTCATTATAACATTGGTCAAAACAAATAAGGATATATAAATCCTTTTATTTTTCCGGTACTTCTACGATAAACGCTCTACCGTTCAAATTGATCATTCATTGACGCATTATAGAACCAATTTTTTGGTTCTTAGTTTCTTTCAGCTTAGCGTGAGACAAAACGGAGCGAAGTGAACAGAACAGATGATAAATATATAATTTGGGCTATACATTTGCACATTAGGGGAAGGAGGTAAAGTATTTGGACAGTGTGAAGTTAGAAAGCAATTGTTACTACAAAATAGGCAAAATAATTGTACCTAACACATTAGGCATGCAGACTCACTATACTTTACCTCACTATACTGTACCTAGAATGGTTCATATATATTTGAAGTCTTATCCCCATTGTGTGCAAATCAATAGCCCAAATTTTGTTCTAGAGTATTATATTTCTATCTTACTTTGGTATATTTCATAAGGATTGAGCGTCAGAAAACCATATTAGAAGAACATTAGGAAGGGCATATATCATAGCAGTACCATTTGTCCATTATATTAGCCAACAACCTTTAGCGCTTTTTATTTTTTAGCGCTGGTGCGATTGCTCCTTTCTATATCAAATTGTTCGCGTAAAAGCATTCATCATTGAATCACTGAGGGGGAGAAAATCACTTTAGTGGAAAGAGTGGCGAATTGAAGGGATACAAGATCCATAAAATGTTGGATAATTTCTGATTATCTGAAGTCGTAATGTTGTTCTTTACTTTCATTTGATTTATTTTTTAATTCATTTTTCTTACGTAAATACCCATGATTAGAATTGTAAGAGAAAATGTCCCAATATAGTACAAATATAGCGCCATAAAAATACATTAATCACTGTCATTATTCCACGGTATGATGTTGTATTATTTTTGTCTCCTCCCCTCACATTGATAAAAAAAATTGATGTTTTTCAAAAATTTAAAACAGAAGGAAATCCATCAGAATAACCATCAAAATTTCCTGCGAGAAAAAAAAATCTTCCAAATTCCATTGAACTTATTGTTGTGTAACCATGAGGCAAGCAAGATTTTAAAACGGTATTTCACAACTTGCACGTAAAAAATACTATGATCTTCCGACAAAGCGTGACTTAATATTACATAATCGATGAACAACATCGTCTATAAATTAAACCACAGAAGAACAACACGTCCTGGGCATTTATTGCAATGACTAGATTCAACACTGTCAATACAGGCTAGAATCAAACTTTTAGCTAAATTTGGGCATTTAAACTAATTATATTTTTTCAAATTTTGAGCTTATTTTTATAATAAGCTTAGAAAACTACAAATCAATCCTAAAATCTATCATTTTGTTCAAAAACAAGCGTAATGTAATTAGTCATATTTTTTCAGCCATCATTAGGTTATAAGAAACCGCTCTGCTCAAAGCAAGCGTTGGCATAGGGAGCTACAAGATGAATCATTCAAAAGATAGAAAGTGAAAGAGGGGAGAGATTTGAAAAGATTGAAGAAGTGCAAGTGAAAAAGAAAGAAAAGGCGAGACAGGAAGGGAGAGAGCGACATGAGAGAGGAGAGGAGAGGAGAGAATCAGAGATAGGGGGAGAGTAAATTCTAAGAGTGGAGGATCAACGTGAGGCAAGGCAAGCGTCCCTCCTGCTGAAAATGAAATATAAATGAAAACCCTTATTATTAATATTGTTTTCCTTTTCTTTTTTGATTTTTCAATTTAAAACAAATCTCCGTTTTCTGTTTTTTTTTCAATACAAACAGACTAAAGGTATATTACTTTATTAAATAGTTTATTGTTTCTTTTCTGATTTTTTAATTCAAATTATACCTTTTTGTGTCTATTTTAAAAGCAATAGAAGAGTGCAAGTAGAGACGAGAAAAGTTTTCAGTTATATATTCTCTTGAAAAACTGTATAGTATAGGCCTAGTGGTGTAGATTATCCGACGCTTCAATAGGGCAGACTAAAAAGTAGTTGGTTAATTTTGTACAAACCTGTGGGGGGGGGAGGCAAAGTCGAAGCCGATTCCCAAGGAAAAAAGAACCATAAAGCTCAAGGTATAATAAAGAAAAAGGACTGTTTTCTGTGAATATGTGAATTATTTACGCTTAAATTAGTTTTGACAACATTTTTTTCAGCTTGTGGTAAATTGGGGTGTGGAGGGGGATGCAGATGCCACGCCTGCCCCATAGCAAATTAAGCCCCTGACCAAAACTGAGGAATAGAATAGTTTCACTTTAACCATAATTTTAATCTTGCTCCATCATTTAACTAAAACTGTGAAAGGCTGTTCACCTTTCACACTTTAATCAACTGTACTTTCGCTTTTAATTTGAGACTTTATAAACATTTTTGAAATAGATAATTGCGGTTTGTCAAGATTCCAAGGATGATTCCTTTAAATATTTGAGCACAAGCAGTTTTTCAGTAATTGCGTCAAAAGAAAATTGCCACATTCCTCTTTTAATGCTTACGTTATACCAAAGACAAAAAAAAAAACAATACCGTGTGTAGCCTAATGAAAGCTGGTCAAAAGAGTATGGTCGCCGTATAAGAGTGGGAACTAGCGCTAGTGTCGACAAACAAAAACTGTGAACGCCATCTAGCGTCTGGCAACACTTAGCATTTGTTTCAGTGGTATAATAAAAATAATTAATTTAATTAGTATAGATGGTAAAACCAGGGCAGTAATAAGTGTCTGATCTCAGCGCCTGACAGAAAAATGATGATTTAGCTTGAAAAGATAGCAAGTGTCACCAAACGGTAGATGGCCTTGATAGTTTTTGGTCCACACTTCTGCCACTTTCCACTACTATAAGCTACCCATACTCTTTGAGCTGGCCAACAAGACGAACTGTAACACTAAGTTACATTATTTGAGGGTGAAAACTCCGGAGAAGAACTAAAGCTTATCAACATTGACTTGGAGCTGGAAACGTATTTACTGACGTCAAAGGCTTCTCCAAAGAGTATCGGTTATTTATCTGAGTGAGAACTGGGGATAGTGTAGACAAAACCATCACACCATCTAGACTTTGGTGCAACTTGGCATCTTTCGAACTTTGTAATTATTTTCCAGTCAGGAACTGAGACAAAAGCCCTAAATTTACAACAGTGGCGCCATTTCAGAAAAACTCAGAAGGGGGCCAAAGATCAATTTGGGGCTTCAAAAATTTTTGACTCAAAGTGTAATTATTGTGTTTGACGGACTACTCTTCAGATTTGTCTTCGAATACACATTACAGCAACGTAATTTATTTAGATATTGCCTTTTGGAACCTGGTTAGGGACCAAAAAATCGTTACAAGAAGAAAAATTTACCACACAAATTAAAAACTGAAAGTTATGTGCAGTTACTTAAGCAATGGATATCTCCTTGGATTCATTTTTGCGAGTGGCGAAGTCGTCCTCCAGCTTTTCAAAATTCAGCTCTTTCACTGCAGCCTTTTCAGAGAACACAAGGAGCAAGTGCAAAAGTCGCTCGTTGTCAATTGTTGTCAGAAGGTAATCCTTCAAAAATGTCAACACGGAGAAAAATCGTTCATTTAAGCATGTTGTGAGCCGGAGTGTGAAGACTACCCTCACGACTTCAAGAACCTCAGAAAAAAACTTCTTTCAATCCTCCTAGGCTTTCGAAAAGATCTAAAGCGTTTGCCGGTTTCTGTGGAAGCTGCGACTCTTCAGCTGTATAACATTGATGCCAGTTTTATCGAAGTTTGTTACGATGTTAAGAATTAAATTCGTGCTCACCAAGTTTTCGGATTTGGGGTTACAAAATTTTCTGGGTTATAGCACTGGCAGATGGACAGAAAAGTATTCTTTAAACTTACTTCCCACTGGTCGAAACTTCGAAGAACTCTCTTTACACTTTCTCTTTTGTTCCAGCGCTTTCGTATCCAATACAATGCTTTCCAAGTTGATATCATCAAATAGTCCCTGAGTCTTCCGGATATCTTCTGAACTCGTTTTGATTTTGCTGGTATGGTTTAAGCAAGAGCGCTTGTTTCCGACTGATCAGCTCCGACATTAATAGCCATCTCCTTTGACTTGCCGTAGAGAACTCGAAAGTACTCGACGTCACGCATTGTCTTCGGTTGGTTTTTTGTTTTGGTGATTAAAATGCAGGCATCTCAAATGATCAGATCTGGGGCCTGCAGTTGTTCAGAAAAATGGTTGATCGCTGCAAGAACTTTGTGAATGACATGCCAACTGAATATGATGGGAAACGACTCTAGTTGATTCTTAAGACCTATAGCTTCTGCTGCTTCCTCCCTGTCAGAAGATTTTTGAACAACTGACAGAACTGCGAGTATGCAGTAGTATCTTACCAGAATTTTAGCCACTGATCTATGCTAGTAAGATCAACGTGTCACAACTGTCCTTTCAAGCGTTAGCACGGATACGTTGATAGTTTTCTGGGCCTCAACAAACAACTGGTATCGAGTGTAGCTGTTAGAAACAAAAGCATAGCTATTTGTAAAATTGAAAATACTAACGAAATTCTTCGTTTATTCCTGCTTGCAATCGCCAATAACAAGGTTAAGTCTATGGAAATGACAGTGAGTGTACAGTCAAGGCCGATACCCTTTATTTCGTTGTAGATAAAATCGGCCAATTTCTCAGCGTCAACCTTGCGCAAGTGGTGGAAACCTATGCCTCTTTCTTTGATTTTCATATCATGAACATAGCACACTAAGATCGCAAGTTGTTCCTTTTTTTAGAAGTATTTTGTTTCGTCAGAAAGAATGCCAAAATATTTTGCCTCTCTGACTTTTTTGGTGATAGAGCTTTTAATTTTATTTCCTGTGACCTAAATGTATTCATTTTGGTACTCGTGTGACAAGGAATGGCCATAGGTCTTGCGAGACTTGTCCATCAGGTCCGGGTTGATCATAGGCAGCGCTATCGCGCTGCCTAAGTAAAGAACGAAGTTGGCACAATGTATTATTTTTTTCCACATCAGGTCACTTCGCATCGAGGGAGTTGTCGTAGGAACTTCGAAAAGGGCTCATTTGATTGGAAATTGGAGTTTCTAGTGCCCTTTTTAATAGTCGAAAGTGATTGGAGGGCAACTCCAATCAAAATTTTGAGATAGCCAGTTTGTTCAGCGTAGTTGATTTCCAGATATAAAATATGTTTCTGAGGAGGACACTCCCCCACAGCTGTCAGGGCTAGGGGTTTAAGTTATACCCAGGGGGTATATAAGAACGATTTCTGCACAATGTATTATTTTATTATTTTTTTTTTCCTTTAGAGCAGGGCACTTTTTATCGAAGAAGTTGTCCTAGAAACTTTGAAAAGGGCTCATTCGATAGGAGATTGGATTGGCTAGTGCCTTATTTAATAGGCAAAAGTGATAGGAGGGCGACTATCACCCCTTCCACGCCCACCATTTCCAAAAACACATCCAATCAAAATTTTGAGATAGCCATTTTGTTCAGCGTAGTTAATTTTCAAATAGAAGTTATGTTTTTGAGGAGGCCACTCCCCCACAGCCCTCAGGACAAGGGTTGTAAGTTATGCCCTGGCGGCATATAAGGTTTTTATAGAAGAAGCTGTCGTAGAAACTTCAAAAAAGGCTCATTCGATTAAAAATTCAAAGAGCTAGTGCGATTTTTAATACTCGAAAGTGATTGGAAGGCAACTAACCCCCCTCTCACGCCCACCTTTTCCCCAAACATATCCAATCAAAATTTTGAAATAGCCATTTTATTCAACGTATTTTTAAGTTCTGGAAATTAGGTCTTTTAGGATGAACCCCCCCCCCCCACCCACAGCCCTCAGGGCAAGGGTTGTAAGTTATGCCATGGGGGCATATAAAGTTCTTATAGAACGCATTGTCATAAAAACTTCAAAAAGGGCTCATTCGACTGGAAATTGAAATGGCTAGTGCCCTTTTTAATAGTCGAAAGTGATTGAAAGCCAACTAACACCCCCTCTCATGCCCACCTTTTCCCCAAACACATCCAATCAAAATTTTTAGACAACCATTTTATTCAACGTAGTTGAAAGTTTTGGAAATTAGGTCTTTAAGGATGACAACCCCTCCCCCTAAAAGCCCGCAGGGCATGGGTTGTAAGTTATGCCCTCGGGGCATATAAGATTTTTATTGAAAGCATTGTCGTACAAACTTCAAAAGGGCTCATTCAATTGGGAATTGAAAGGGCTATTGCCTTCTTCAATAGTTGAACGTGATTGGAGAGCAACTAACGCCCCTCTCACGCCCACCATTTTCCCAAACACATCCAATAAAAATTTTCAGATATCCATTTTGTTCAACGTAGTTGAATGTTCTTGAAATTAGGTGTTTTAGGATGATAACCCCCTCAGAGCCCTCAGTGCATTGGTTGTAAGTTATGCACTAGGGGCATATAAAGTTTATACAGAAAGTTGTTGTAGAAATTTCAAAAAGGGCTCATTTGATTGGAAATTGAAATTGCCCTTTTTAATAGTCGAAAGTGAGTCGAGAGTAACTAACCCCCTCTCTCACGCCCACCATTTCCCCACAAACTTTCAATCAAAGTTTAGAGATAGCCATTTTGTTGATCGTAGTTGAAAGTTTTGGAAATTATGTATTTAAGGATGACAAACCCCCAGAGCCCCCAGGACAAAGGAGGGCAAATAATCCCCCTACCACGCCCACCCTCCCGGTTGCCCATGCCGGCCAAACTATAAAGTATTAAAAAAAGAAAAAAAATATAGTATAATTAGCGTTATCCCAGAGATGACTGTGTCAATATAAAACGAACAGAAATTAATTAAAAAGCTTTTTCCACAAAATAAGTCTTTCAAAGAAAAGTAAAGAACTCCATTAAACAAAAAATGAGCAAAAATAAACTCAAATAATCTACTAAGCATGAAACTACCACAAATCAGCATCGATAAATAAAAGAAACCCAAAACGAACAGAAATTACAATAAATAACCGAGTCAAACGCAAAACGAGCATAAATTAACACAAGTTGGGCTCAAAACCCCTATGCCTTCCCAAGACCAGAAAAATATTTGCTTTTTACTAAAAAAATACAAATGAATGTGCATTGTCAGATTAATATACATATACTGATATTTAGTAATCAAAATGTTAATATTATTTGATTTATTAAAGTTATAAAAGTAAAAACATTTATATTTTTTTCAGTAAAGTGCAAATTTTGTTCTGGGCTTGGGAATGCATAGCGGGTTTTAAGCAGTAGAGGGGACCCTAAAGCCCCCATCCCTCACCCCTGCTGCCACCTACAACTTTTTTTGCACCCCATATATGGGCATGGAATCCCTAGGGAGAAAGATTGCGTAATGGGGTCAATGACCTCTTTTTCCAAGGTCGATTTATTTGATGTTTCTATGTGTAATAGCTCCGGAACGAAGGTTGCACATCCGCATAGAATTCTAACGGGGACAATGTTATTGATCTGGGACTCGAAGGGGAAGTGAATTTCCGAGAAATTGATTGCGCCATCGATTGGGAATTTTATTGATCCGATAACGGGAAACAGGATCCCATGTATCCTAACGAATCAGGGACATTCTAGAGTCTTCGGTCGGAGTGAAAGGATTAAAAAATTAATAAATTTGAGAAAGAAAGAATTAGATCAAATCTAGTGTTTATGGAAAAACATTTAATTTTGGATAATGTTTTTCTCAATTTATCTCTTAAACGCAAGATATTCTCTTGTTAGGGAACTCTTGACAATATTCTGAGGAGTGATTCTCTTCCATTGGAGTATTTTATGAAACTTTTAAAATGTGATTCAAAGGCTTATAGCCATTTTATTGACATATTAATTGGAACAAGGCAGAATCATATTGTGGATATACTTTTGAAAACATTGCCAATGGATTCAATGTAGATGGCTCCCCCATCATTCGAAAGAGGTAACGTCACAGAGTTACTCCTCCCCCCCCCCCCATTTCCCTCTCGTTGAATTTATCAAACGAAGAGGATCAGTTTCGTTTTAGCTGTGAGTGAGTTGACATCGGAAACCGAAAAATGTTCTATATATGTCCATTGTGCATGTACACTCTTGGCAGTTGGAATCAATGTGATAATTGTACAATTATTGATGACTATAGTGAAAAGTGTAAATTATGTAATCCTTGTAAATTACATAGAGGCTATGCAGTACAAATTAAAGGATGTAATTCATGTCTTGAGGAGGTGTGTGACTCACATCCTAGAGGGCACCTGTGCTCCAATTGTCACTATGATAAATGTGATCAGTGGGAGAATACTTACCCCGCTATGATTGGAAAGAACCCCAAACGTGATTTTAGTTTATTTCTACGAGATTGGTATCGTCACGGATTTAAATTATTCTGGGAAGAGGAATCTGGTCTACGATTCAACTGTTGGGGTAACAAGACAATCTGGTTTCTACGTCATCGATGTGATGACAATGCCTGCTATGACTATAAACCAAGTGATTTTTATTTGGCAGTGACCGAATGTGATTCACCATTTGAAAACACTGTGTGTGATATTGCTTCAAATAGACAGATTGAAACTCTTGAATTTCATAATATGAATGCAAATAGTATAATTGACTATACAAAGAGATATGACAAGAGTGAAGTTACATTGTACTGTAGAAAATGTGACCCTGACTTTTCCGTCAATCAAGATATATATACAGTGAATCCAAATGATTTACCAGCATTAGTGGTTCACGACAGTTGCCTATACATCGAAGATGAAGAAATCTAAAGTGAAGATTTAAAGACATTGTTGTATATATATACATTTTATTAATAACCAAATTCACATACATTTTTTAAGCACTTTACTCTTAGGGCACTGAAATCAATACTATATAGGTCTGAGAGGATATTTTCCACTAGAAATTCGGTCAGACGGGGATTGTCACTATAAATGTGGAGAAACTGCTTGTAAGTATAGCCGCGACATTGGAACACAAAATATAGTAGTGCATGGAAGCCGCAGCTTTTAGTCGTTAGATCCTGCATCCTCTTCCAATTTTGAATAATAGTTTTCTCACTGCTCTCGATATAGTTACTGATGTGGGGTGCGTAGAATGTGTAGGGTAGACCAAGAGAATAAAAAAATTCAATCGTCTTCATTGTTTGAAAGATGCACAGCCAATGACCCGTCAGCACAGTCGAGGGACTGCTATTAACAATAATCAAGGTATTGTTGACACTTTGAATTTTTCAAAGATAATCCGAGGGCAGACAATAGGATTTGTACTGGGACATGTAGGGGTCCATATTAAATACATTGATTATTTGACTGGTGTTCATGGCGCCAAGTCTAGTATAACACTGCCTTCGGGAGTGATTTCCCAATAGGTTTCATATTGGTTTAGTGAGATTAGTGCAATACTCTCAGCCAAAGGGTCGGTAAATGTACACTCTAAACGCACACTCCCCGTACGTACTATACTCATATCCTGTGTACCTGACAAATCCAGTATAATGATACCATGTGTTTTAGCAAACAAATCTTCGTTTATACCATTTTCAAATAGTTGCGACTCATGATCTAGGGTTTGCATGGTCAGCTCGTACAACGTTCTATAGGATTTATCAAAAGATAGATTGTAGAGTGGGATGCCATTTACTTTGCACACAAGAGATGAAAGTCCAAACATCTTGAATTTATGTGGACATTCAGTCCATGTTCCTATCGCACTGGCGCTTTTTACAAAGGTCAACGCCAATGTCGAAGGGATTTCACCATTTATAAAGGATGAATCGGTGAAGGTGCTTGAGCCCATTGCAATATGACGGTGATTGGTGATTGTATGAGGAACACGTAGTTTAATATTGTTGCCATTGGCTCTCAGTTTTTCCACGGCCAAAGCAACAGAACTCTTAACCTGCTGTTTGCGTACATGTAGTATTGCTGAGGTGAGGGAGAGACTTACATCGGGATTGCCAACAAGTTCTTTTCTCAATATGAACTTGGAGGGTGCAAACGTCAATTTTATATCCACTTTAACCTTGGGCGGCAGCCATTGGGGTATATTAAATATTTCATGATATATTTTTCCAACTAGATGTAATTCACTAGTTGTAGCATTTTTAAGTGCATCTGTACTAGCAGTATTAGTAATATATTCATATCCATTGGAGGCGCCTATCAATTCCTTGTATGACTTGGGTGTCATCAGCATGAATTGCATATAGCTTGCATAGTTGGAGAGAGTGTTGCTTGTGCTCACCAGCGTGCCATTGATGTACACACTAATTTGACGAAATAAATTATGTAGTATACAATTTTCAAAGGATATCCCATCGGCCCGAATAGGTATTGAATTATCGGATTTCCGGACTTTAATTTGCAAATCTATAAATGTGGATGACATGTCCATAAAGTAGTCTTCATTGGAATAAATTTGAAAGTGGATATTGTCGGAGAGGGGTTGTAGTGGATAAAATTGTTCATAGTATCCATGTTTGACACTCACATCAACATTTTCGGCATTGAATAGATTCAATGAGGCTGTGATTGAAGGTTGAGAATCCTTATGCGGTAGGTAGGACATTTTAGGAAAAGAAATCTATTTTCGATCTAACAATTTTCTTTCTGGGGCTTCTGGTTACACTACGTGTCGCCTTTTTCCTTCTTTTCTTTGACAAAAGGGATGTCTTTCGTTTCCGTCCTGAGTGGAGACTGATGAGGGATGCATTGTTTCTTGACCTTTTTAAACCTTTACCGTTCTGTTTTAATTTCTCGCCAAGGGTTCGCGCACTGGACCTAACATTTTCCGTAGCACTTTTTTTAAAACCCTTGCCAGAGCACCAATCGGATAGCGTAGACAATGCAAAATCTGTCGCAGCCAGTCCACGATATTTTCTGGCCAGTGGTAGCTAAGATTAAAACAGCGTATCCAACAACCTACCGCGACTCTAGCCAGACACTGACGTGCGACCTTTGTAGTATTCTACTCCATAGCCCGGTTGTCTTGGGTTAAGCGTATTAACGTAGCAGTCAATATCAGGACAAGTGAATACCACTTTTTTATGAGACATCTTGCTGTTGAACGATGGGTCGAAAATGGCATGTAATCACAGCCAAACCTTTTGAAATTGCTATTGAATCACACAATTCGGTTCTTAGTGTTAACTGACAGAGTTCCAAATAGCAAGTGTTTACTTTGATATACTGAAGATGCTTTATATTGTTGTGGTGAATATGTTCCTTATTGGTTTTTTGTTCGAAAAACTCGTAGGAGGGGAGCGTTTGATTGACCGACTCGAGATTTTTCCAAAAATGAAGCATCGAAAAATATACAAGTGGCTGTGGTGAAGGCTGGTAGATAGTCGGCAAAAATGAAATTAGTGTTTCCGGCACTTTTACCATAGATTATATTGAGCTTAAAGCCAAGAAAAACCTTTAGATTATCATTTATAATAACCTTTACAATGTAAATGGGTGAACTAATGTAGATCTTTCCCTCATCCTTTGAATAGTTTAAACGAAAAGCTCCTTTTTTACGAGCGGAAATTCTTTTATTAATAGAACGACGTAAATTGTTCATACAGGTGAGTTCCTCTAAGGGTAATTCAATATATGGATAATTCAACCAATTGATTTTTCGAATTTGTTCTTGATCACCTGGTGGCGGCGGCCAATCATATGGTCTAATTTTTATTTCATATTTACGATCCTGTCTCAGGATGTCATAGGTATTTTTGAGAATACAGTCGACAAGAGACACTTCATACTTTCCATCGAAATTAATGGTGGGGGAGAGTTTCGTCCAAAAATCACTTGTTTTATTCAAGTCATTGTAGAGAGGATCAGAAACATTGGACATGAAAGTCACATAGAAATCATTGGGCATTGTTAATATCTTCAGCACTGACCCAAGAATCAAAATCTGAGTTGTATCCTAGCCAGCGAACAAGCAACTGTTTCTTACCGTGGCGTGTACTACTCTTTAATATCTTTTCAATTTGATAAATGTCACTAGTGTTTCTAACTTTTTGCAGTTCATATTCATAAAAAACACCGAGAATCTCATCATCTTTGGTGTCGCGTAGCCGATAGGTCGTGGGCTCGGTGTCTAGGATTTTGGACACTTTAAAAAGTTTGGTGCTCCAAAAATAATTCCCCTTTTCAAAAATATTGGTGGTTCTATTAATTCGAACAGTATCACCCACATTGAATTTCTTCTTCTTTTTCTTCTTTTCATTGTCATTGGAGCATTGCTTTAGAAAAGTATCAAATATATTTTCACTATAATGAACATCCCTTGGTGTAGAGTTGGACAAATATCGATGGGATCGATGATTATAAATCAACATGATTTTATCTAAATAATGAATAAAAGCCGATGTATTTTTAAAAGTGAAAAATATTGAAATTAATAGACGAATAGTTCTTATTAATCGTTCAGCCAATGCAGCCTTTATCGGGCTGTGACTATGATAAAGTGTTATATTATATTTCGATAGAACCTTGTGCGCATGGGGATTAACAAAGTCACTACCGCGATCCGATTGAATTTTTATATATGAATCATGTTCAAGAATACTTTCAATGGCCCTAGCAAATTCAACACCTCTCTTTGATCCCCATGGACGGTCATATTCATAACGACTCAAAACACCGATTGACACCAGAATATATTTGTAGGGCACATTGTGACGCTGTTGAAGTGCGTCTAAAGTTAAAAGATCCATTTGCATTATATGCAGAGGGAAAAAGGCTTTAGTTTGTCGATATTGTATGCTGCGAAGCCTGTGATTCTGATGCAGTGTGTAACTCGGTTCATTTTCTAGATACTCTTTTGCATTTTTCAATGTGGTGGTGGGGCCTGGGACAGCTTTGGAAAGCGTTTTGGGAGAACTTAAACTTCCCACCTCGCCAATATTTTTATAGACACCTTTCAAAACTTCATCCATTTTGAGCGTAAACACGTAGTGTAAAGTCCACTCCACTTTTGCACACTGGCGGGCGAATCAATTCGTCTTCGCTTTTGACTAGAAGCCATGGGTGTTGTAAAATCAGTGACGCTCCTAGCATCTTCAAATATTGAATCTTCTTCTTTTTTAAATGGTGATATCGGAGGACTATATTCTCTTAGTTTCTTTAGAATTTTCTTATTGCCAATGTGACTTTTGGGAAAGTTTGATACACACAGAAAGGCGTATAGATTATCGTCAAAGGATAAGAGTCCTTTACGATTCGTCACCATATCACAAATTAAATCAACTTGATTATAACTTTTTCCCTGAATTATAATTCGTTTCCCTGTGCTCTCGACTTGAACTTGATTGCCAGTTTCCAATATTAGATAGGATAATACTCTTTTACTCTGTTCTCGATAGGTCAATGGCAATAGGTTTTCAATTTTCAATACAATTGAATTCAATTCCTTCTCCTTTGATTGCAGTGCTGCATAATCTTGAGGAGATGTTTCCTGGTTAGGGGGATCTGTGGTGACGGTGGGTCTCTCACGATATGGTTTATGTTTGTCCACACATCGCAATGCATCTTGAAGTAAAAGCATTTTTTTGTCATCGGCAATATTCTCGTCGTTAATGAATTTGCTTAGATTGTACTCAAAATTCTCGATGGGCGAGAAGACAAGTTCAAATGGTGTCAATTTATAGGGTTTTGCCATATTCTCTCACTATAGAAAACTGTTTACAAGTCCTGCAATTATCGGTAGTAAAAGTTTGAAAAAGCTACCGACCGCTTGAAGGAGACGTGGTCGTAATAAAAATTTTACATTTTTTTTTAAAGACCAGGAGCCGAACCTTGACACCTTTTTGGTTTTAATGTTTCTAAAAACATATTGCACTTTACAAATATCCTCAGTTAAATTTAAAAACAGTTCAGATATTAGATTAATGAAATCATTGTCAACCCCATGTTTGAGCATAGCCTTCCTAAGCAGTGGTTTTGATGGGCTTAAAACGGAAAACAGATGTCGCTGTTCATGTAATTTCTTAAGCGTCATAATGGTGACTAATAGCCTTTTTTACTGTTCACCGGTAGATATACTGTAATTTCATTGTTGAAAATGTCGGTGACTACACGAAGATCCTCGGGCGTGCTCTGATTAAGATCCAATGAAATGTAACCGTAGGGCTTGCTAGTCGCTTGAGTGTACGCTGACACCAGACATTTAGGGGCGCGGGGTTATATGTGCTTTTTGTGTGTTATGCGCGAGCTATAAACACGAACGACTCGATAGATAATATAGACGGTGCAATTCAAAGCAAGGGTTCGCATACATTTGCTCTGATGAAACAGATTGTGTAGAACGAGGGTGACGGATATGTGTTCATGATGGGAGCGAACAGTGAACAGTTGTAGCATTTCCTGTGAGAACTGTTCAATGGATTCAGCCAAATCATCAATAATCAACCAAGATTTCGATTCAGTACTATTGAAAACATCAAGTACCCGTATGAATTTTATTGGTATGGTTGTGTCAATAGCTTTTATTTTATCATAGGACTCCTGCCAAATACTATAGCAATAGTAGATTTTTTCGGCTTTTCCAAAAACATTTTATCGCAATTTTGAATTATTCTAGTTAAAAGTGTTGTTTTCCCTGACATTGAGGGACCACACAGAAACGATCTGAAGGGTGTTTTAAATTGATACATGCTGTTGGGGACAACAGTCGGACTACAACTAACTGTAAATTATATGTGTTCAATGAATAAGTAATAATTTTCCCCATAGATCTATCTATTCAAGAACAAAAAAACAATATTTCATGGCAGTATTTATTTCGGCACTGCATGAAAATACTTGTTCAACATGAACTACGATAAAAATAACACAAGAACAGTTGACAAAATTTCATGGTCAACATGAAAACTCTATTTGTTCAACATGAACAATGATAACACTGTATAAATAAGCACTTTTTGTCTTTAAAAACACTTTTCTGTACAATACTTTATGTTCAATAAAAAACAACACTTTTTTGTACAACACTTTTCTATACAACACTTTATGTAAAATAAACACTTTTCTATACCTGACACTTTTTGTACAACAGAAAATACACACACTCAGGGAACATGAACTAGCACAGTTGAACTTGATTATGGTGAATTTAAAGGTGTGGGTTCCCCCATTCCCCCGGGTCGCGGGGCCGAAAGCCGGCCGGCCGCGGGCGGGACCCCCCCACCCCCCCTGGGCGGCCGCGGGAAGGGACCCCCCCTCCCCCGGGGGGGGGGGGCCGCGGGGTGAAAAAGAATAGTTATCGTCACTGCAGGTTAGTGGATGGGTTAAGCTAGTGAGATTGGGATTAGTTAATTTATGAACAGGTTGGGGTGGAGGTTAGTCAGGTTAGGTTAATTTATCCAGACCAAGTTGATTGCGATAGTCAATGCATTCAACTCGATCTGAAATACGGTAGTGGCCGTGGGGTAGAACACTCACACCGTTCTCGAGCACATAGACTTTGTCGGATATACATGACATTGCATTTTTCTCTACTCTCACAGTATAATTTCTATACTGTAGAGAGCAAATTGCAAACACTTGTGCTCTCGGCACTAGGCTACTTTCTACACAGTCTCTGTACACGCTCATGTTAAAATTACTCTTTAAAAAATGTGTAGGCACCCCTTTACACGCCTTCTTTTCTTCCCCACTATGAGTTTCCACGCAATAAACTTTGGGACCCGGGAACACCCCCCTGGATATCAAATCACTCCCCGTCTCTGATTTTAATTTTAATAGTTGGTTGGGGGCTTGACGTTTCACCAGCTCGGGGTAGAGTGATGGATTCCAGTTGGTGAAATCCATCCGCGAGCTGATGTGTTCGCCCTTTTGCAAATCATCCAATAAATCCAATTCAGTCCCATTTACCTTTAACAGCAGAGAATCTGTATCCCCATAGTAAACTTGAATCTCCCCCTCCCTTGGCCATTGCACCTTGCACACATTGTAAAAGAACGACAACATGAGCTTTTTTGAAATTTCTAGTACTGAACTGCCGCCTGCAATATTCTTGTTCAGTACCACATTTCGCTTTCGCCTGTGTAGAAGAACCATGCCGGCCTCTATGCTCGTGAACGATGTAAAATTGGGGTCGGCAATAATTCGTGCACTACTCTAGAGGGTCAGTCACAACGTCGCAGCGAGATCTATTACGAACGCCTTCACACATTTTGCCAAACGCTGAATTTAGAATGAGCTTATACATTTCCTTCTCTAACTTTGAAGTTGCTTTAGAGCATTTATTGACAAAGGTGTCGATAAAAGTTTTCAAGTAGGGTCGCTGATTGAACTGTAGGACCCGGTGTATTTTAGTGATTTTGAAACCATTGCTCACCATCCAGTGCAAAAGCACATGGTGAACATCGATATTCTCCTTAGGGTCCAAATCAGCAATCAGTTTCTGTTTAGAGGGAGTCCAATGCATCCCCATATCCTCAGCCAATGAAAAATTTGAGGGGCTAAGCGAGTCTCTGCTCCCCGGTCGCTGGATACAAGGAAAAAATAAATCTGTTAATGTTTCGTGCCTTGCCCATGGACTGAGATCATCAATTTCCAATAAACATCCTGGCTACTCGGTGTTCTTACCTATTTTACTATTGTGGACCTAATCAAGATTCTGAAGCCATTTGTGGTTTCCACACAGCCAAGAGCAGTATGACATTGCCGAAGGATACAATGAGTTCGTGTGCAAGAACACTGCTTTTGACTTTACACCGGTGCTTTGTCTGCTCAGATCGGTTGACAAGATGCGGTCCCCATGACAAACATACCCTCCCCGCAGTGAACGCTCTACAAAAAGGTGCTGATCTACGTCGGTGATTAGGCCTAGTTCCTCCCTGCTAATTTTTAAAATTAAATCTATCACTAAATGGGGTGTAGAAAAATAATAGCCTATATCTAACCCGAACTCTGAATAGATCTGGTCTGTGTTCTTACAGACTATATCCAACAGAGTTAAAAAATCACTGGCCAAGTACAGTCTACAATAATGCCACCCATTTTTACAATACCCCTTGGACCAAACCTTCTTGGCAAACTCAAACTCCGCGGCTGTGCATTCACTGTTGGTCAGTGAATTGTAAAAAGCTTCAATTGGAGGTAGTTTCTCCTCGCTTAAGCGTGCGCCAGAACAGTAATAATCGTATGCATATATACCTTTGCAGGTCAACAGATCATACATTTCACTGTCCGAAAAGTGTTGTTTAAGCAAGGGAAAACTATCAAAATTGTCGCTTTTTTGCACATGAATCAATTGACTAACAACCTTGGGAAAAAAACTAACAGAGTATATAAACCTGAATTTAGAAAAGTACATACGCCCTTTACACACAGCTAGCCCATTAATCTCGAGACTCGCTCACGTCTCGGCCGATTTGGGACTTATGTTATAGGTAAAAGAACTATTTATACATGAATACTCTAGTCCCCCTCCCTCTCTATGCCTACGTGCCCGTCCGGTCAAATAAATTTTAAGTCATAATTGGAATTATGAATAAAAACAGGGATAAAAAACTGCTGGCTAACATTTAAATTACACGATTGATGCGCAACCCCTCTAAAATTACTACTTCCCGAGGATATTTCCTGCCACAAATGGTCATGCTCTCTGACTTTCCCCCTCCCACCACGTTTCCCTTTAGCCCCCTTATCCACCTCTGCAAACTCCCCCTTACAAACCCAACATATTTTTTGATTTTTAATCACGAGACGATCCTCTGCAGACACCACTATGGGATAATGCGTATTTCTAAAACGAGAAATAGCACAATGAGCCGTGCCAATCAGTTTAGTCAATGCCTTGACCATGCACTCGGGTCCCTAATCAAATATTTCAACTATTTCTAACAACTGCATGGTGTTAGAACTGTCTCTTTGTGCGTGGGCATAGGAAACTGCAATAGCCAGGTGTTCTTTGACTCGATTTGGAAAGTGAAGGTCATTCATCTCCACCAGCTTAGCTTCACAGTCTAAAGATATTTTATTGCATTGGAGGAGGGTATTTTGAAAAATTTTGAGACGTAGAATTGCCTTATCCCCTGAAACCGTTTCCGCTGTCTGGTAACCGTGGCGGCTACAATGCTTCATATGATTTTTTAACTTTAGTTCACTCCAAAATCTGGAGAGGCATGTTGGACAGTAGAAACAAGTACCCCTTTTCTTACCCTCCCCCAGAACTCTACTAATGTCAGTGATAGGGTTAAAATGACCGATTGTGTTTGGTTGACTAGGTGGTGTGTATAGCAACCAAACCCAGTGTTTAACCAAATTAACTGACGGACCCCTTACGGGGAAAACCACCCCCTTCTTTTTTGAGCGAGCTCCATCTTCAAATTCAGTTTCATATTGTACCACAGTAACGCCGATATTTAAATGTGCATTAGCCCTTTCAAAATTGTCAATGGATCTTAGCGTTACTGGGTATTTTCCTTCTAAGCAAGAAAAATCTACAACGGGGAAAAGGGACGCTTCCTTCCCATGTATAGCTCAATTGTCTAAATTCGTCTTGGTAGCGTCACGTGCTAGAGGCTCGAATGCTGAGATGATGAAAACATACTTGAAACACATTTGATCTGTTTCAAAACAGATCTTCTGGACACCACGACAACCCTCTAGATCTGGATTATAATTTAAAACTGTATCCCTTTCATACCCCCCACCTGCCCCCCCCCTCTTAAAATAAAATCTTTCTTAAATTTACAAATATTTATACTTAAATTTTCAATAAATAAAACTACTGAGCCACTCCCATTTTCGTTATAGTTCTCGAGATGCGTTATAATTTGTCCTACCCACTCACAAAAAACACCCTCAAAATTTTTTAAATTTGGATAAATTACACGCATCTCAGAATGTATAAAATGATAGTAAACCTCGCTTTTCCCCTCATTCAAATAAAAAACCTTTAAAACAATGGAGACAATCATTGAATCCCTACCCCCCCACAATTGAATTTGGTTCTCCAGTAGTGCACGAATTTTATCTAAATAGGCATGCACAATTTCTACAGGGTCATAAACAAAATTTCCCCCCATAAGTGTATTAAAAGGATCCCCAAACGTTGCAGTGAAAACAACTATATTATTTAATATTGTGTTGGATAATTGAAAATCGGGGAAAGATGTACCCCCTCCCCCCAGTTGTTCAACAATATTCGGACTCTGTTCCACTTCAGTTGTTTGAAGTGGGTAATCAGTGGGAGGAGGGTTCCCTGTAAAATCATTTAAAATTTGTAAAGTATTCGGGCTCAAGTCTACCAGCTCAACTGTGCTACTATCTACTTTAAAAAAATCAGCAAAAAACTCATCAATATTATCAAGTACTTCAATGATACTGTGCCAGTCATTGTCTTGAATCTCCACTGGCGGTGTTAGAATTGGTTCTTCCTCTTCTTCACTGAACGGGGAGTAGGGGACCAATCCGACCTATAAATGAAAAAATAGCTTATTTTCAAAGTGTTCAAATCATCCCTACTGTTAAAATTTGGATTATTATTGCTTAATAACATTTGGTTAATTCAACTGAAGATAATCTAAGATATGACATAGAAGGCGACAATTTGTTCGTTTATTTTCAGTGTGTTCAATTTTTTTTTTTTTTCGCGGCACTTTCCCACAGTGCACCCCTGTGGCGCTTCCCTGACCCGTGGCGCTTTTCGGAGCCACAACGCATCCCTGTGGGGCTTCTCGGGGCCCTCATCGCTTCCCGCGATGCTTCTCGAGCCCGTGGCGCATCCCTGACCCGCGGCGCTTCCCCCAACGCTCCCCTGACTCGTGGCGCATCCCTGTGGCACTTCCCTGACCCGTGGCGCTTTTCGGAGCCACAGCGCATCCCTATGGCGCTTCTCGGGGCCCGCATCGCTTCCCGCGATGCTTCTCGAGCCCGTGACGCTTCCCTGACCCGTGGCACTTCCCCCAACGCTTCCCTGACTCGTGGCGCACCCCTGTGGCGCTTCCCTGACCCGTGGCGCTTTTCGGAGCCACGGCGCATCCCTGTGGAGCTTCTCTGGGCCCACATCGCTTCCCGCGATGCTTCTCGAGCCCGTGGCACTTCCCTGTGGCACTTCCCTGACCCATGGCGCATCCCCCGGCGCTTCCCTAACCTTGCCCCCACAGCACTCCCCGGACCCATCGGTACATTCCGGGCTCCGCGGCTCCCAGCCGTTTACCTAATGCCCCAAAAAACCGTATTGTTAGGCGACATAAGCCGTTTCGCCTACTTCCCATACAGGTTGTCTATGACTCCAAATGAGCCTAGATTATTTTTAATCTCATGTCTGTTCTGTTTCCAAGCGTATTCTCTGGGAAACAGTACAATTAAATTCGAGAACCGTTAATTGTTATTCAGGAATGTCTCCCCATGCAAAATCATGGCGCGTGTGTCTAGACAAACATTACTCAAATTATAATTAGGCCTATGTGTAAGAGATTGCAATGATATAATCTCTGTCCAACACAAATTGAGTGGGGGAAAAACATATTTTAAAATCTATGAAATTTTAATTTTACAGTGTCGAAAAAAAGCGAAAAGCGAAAAGATGGAGGAAATGGGTAGAAACTAATCAGCTTTTGAAAAACCGTGGTCTTTACTTGATAGCCTTTTCATAGAAAATTGTGTTTAAATAAAACGGCAGTTTATAACGCAAAGGCAGTTTTCTATGAGGAAATTATGCCCGGGGTATAGTACCCCTTTTCGGCTTCACTACGAGCCGATTCAGCAGACTGCTGAATTTATGTGTTAACAGTGACCGGATTTAAAAGGGGGGGGGGGCCAGGTCCTGAAAAAAAAATGACAAAATTGTACTGGGATTAAATAAAAGTTTTACTTATATGCCACTTAAAAATATAATATTATAGCAAAAATAGCATTTTGTGATAAAAAGGTTTTCAAAAAGTAAACTAGAAAATTAGCTAAAAATATTATTATGAGATAGCGGCGAAGAGATGGCAAAGATTAGAAAAGAGTGGTTTCCTTGCAAAAAATTATATTTAGATATGTAATAGGGGTTAATATCTCACCGAGATAAGTTTATATTGGGATTGAAAAGGACTGAAAAATGAATAAATAGAAAGGTAGGAAAAAATGCATACATTTGCATATCCCGGCTGCACTTGGGTGCCAGATGGCCCGGGTAGTGCATGCTGGAGGGTGGACGGGGCGGCGTCGCTATGTTCTTGTGCGACTGGGCCGGCTATTTCACGATCTTGCATAGCTTCGGTAGGGTTGGTAGCCGTCCACTCTCTCTTTAACATAAACCCAGGCTGCATTGGGGCTGGCACTGATGGGGCTGTCTTGTCATCTCTGGCTTTCTTAGCGGGCGGTGGTGCCATACATTCTTCATAATTGGCCTTAAAAAGAAGGGAAAAAATTAGTATCAAAATAATTTGCCCCCTTTTCAAAGAAAAAACGTTAGTACCCTCATCCATATAATTTTGTTTAGTTTATCACTAAGAAAGCACAACGTAAAAAATTTCGTGAAATGTACTAATTGCATCCTTTTTTTGAATCTGAGAATTACGACTCACTGAGCCATTCAAAAGCCGGCCTAGTTTGTATATTTATCACACCCCTAGAAAAACAGCCCACGGAAAATCGCCCTCCGGAAAATACCCCTGAGAAAAGACATGGAAAAATATCCCCTCCCCCCACCGAAGGATATGGTAAAAATGCTATTCAATTTACGCATAATAAAGCAATGTATCTTTTTCTTAAACTCACCCCCCTAACTTTTCACGCGAAGAAACAGTTTGTTTTCACCTTACAATGATGGCGATAGACTTGAGGCATGGCCCCCTCCCCCTTTCGCCAATGTCCTAAATATATTGTTAGATCTTAATTTGAAAATAACGAGATTTCACTGGTTCTCCAAAAAGAGATTGTATATGCCTGCGCTTAATAAATTGCAATTGTCTGCATGAAAGCGTTTTAATTTGACAGGAGAAACAGTTCCTTTTGACTTTGGCTGCTGCGTTCGTAAGCACACCGGAAAGGGGTGACAGCTAATTATAGGCCTCGCACCAGAGAGCCTTGTGTCAAATCAGAGCGAGCTAATAACAATAGAGCGATGGATGTCTCAGAGAAATGATTACAATTGAGAAAATTGCATAAATTTAACGAAGAAATAATTATTTCTTTTTGCGAGAGTTTTGTTGTAAAACGGTGAGGGGGGGGGGTTAGGTTTTGAGGGTAAAAGAAAATATTTTATGTATTTAATTTTGACGGAGAAAGAGTTCCGTGGACCGCGGTTGTAAGCCGGAAAGGGTGATAGCTAATTAGAGCCACACACTGGAGTCTTGTGTCAAAACCAGAGCAAGCTAATAACAACATATCGATGTATGTCTCAGTTAGAGAAATGATTACAATTGAGAAAAGATTACACTTTAGAAAATTCAAACTTTAACGAAAAGAGAATTATTTCTTTTTGCTAGAATTTTTGTTGTAAAACAATGGGGGATGGGGTTAGGTTTTGAGGGTAAAAGAATTTATTTTATGTTTTCCATTGATTGTAAAGTGATGTTTGTATTGTATGTGGGGGGGGGGGATTTGGGGTAAAGGAATATATTTACGTTTTAGCTGAATATACTGGAGGATGTCCAAGGAAAATTCGTTTGAAAATAAAAAATGTACTTACATGGTAAATTGAAGTTGCCAAGGCTTCAAGTTCATCAAATTTATCCATTGTTGTTTACACAGCGTCGAAATACTTTCTGATAATTGAATCACAGTGCATGTCCGTTATATACGAAATCTCAAGGGAGAATTGTTATGTAACGGGGAAAATCATATGTAAGCAGGTCTCTGATTGGCTGAGAAGGGGGATGTATCCGACTCGCTGATTGGCTGAGAAGGAAACTCGTGATCTAACTGTTTCCGGGAAAGTCTTAACATTTTGGCTCGAGAGCAACAACAACAAATACTATTTCTGGACACCATGACATTCACGAACGATTACGCAATCAATTTCTCGGAAATTCACTTCCCCCTCGAGTCCTAGATCAATAACACTGTTCCCGTTAGAATTCAATGCGGATGTGCAACCTTCGTTCCGGAGTTATTACACATAGAAACATCAAATAAATCGACCTTGGAAAAAGAGGTCATTGACCCCATTACGCAATCTTTCTCCCTAGGGATTCCATGCCCATATATGGGGTGCAAAAAAAGTTGTAGGTGGCAGCAGGGGTGAGGGATGGGGGCTTTAGGGTCCCCTCTACTTTAAGCCCAACTTATATTAATTTTGCTCGTTTTAAGTTTGACTCGGTTATTAATTGTAATTTCTGTTCGTTTTGGTTTCAGTTATTTATCGATGCTGATTTTTGGTAGTTTCACGCTCGTTAGATTATTTTATTTTATTTTTGCTCATTTTTTGTTTAATGAGGTTTTATTTCTTCTTTATTTTTCTTTGAAAAACTTATTTTTTAGCAAAAATTTTTTAAATTAATTTCCGTTAAAAGACCTACCGTCTCAACGAAATTCCCTCGATTGGCACTGGACTCTCCTTCACCGTAGTGGCGAAACGCTAGACCTTGCCATCCAAGTAAGGCTGTAGTTTTTAGCAGAGCTTTTACATACCGTCTGTTCTTTAGTATTTCTTTTTCCCTTTTTTTGGAGAGGCATGAGGCAACAGATTCAGCCGTCCCCGCCTGAATAGCCTTAAATTTGGTCCAGGAAATGGTACATGCTTTGTGTCGGTCACTGCTTTCGTGCTGCCATACCAGCTCTGAAATTTCTTTTTACTCTCTCAATCCTTTGTCGACGAGTGCTTTGGCGCCATGTCTTATCATAATGTCTTATGATATTGTGTTTTAGCACGCCATATCATAAATTATGGGAGACAGTATAATATGACAAGCCGAATCTGACGAAAACATGCCAAAAGAGATGTTCTTCAAATGGGTGACTTCGCTGCAAATCTTTGTTTGTCTTCAATTTGCTGTTTTGTAATGACCTGGCTTTTGGTTTTTCAGGAATAAATCGAAAGCAACAAAGAAATTTGAAAAAAGAATAATAAAATACGAGCTTCAGAGTTTAAAATTTGGCCCCTTAAAAAATCAGGGGGGACACGGTATCCCCTGCCCCTCCCCCCATCCAAATGGCGCCATTGATATACCAGTTACACTAATTAGATTAATTGTTCTTATTATTGCACAGAAAAGAGCTATCGGTGGGAGGTTCAATCGTACGACAAGAATAAAATTGTAAATCATCTCGGTTCTTATCTTCATTGATAAAAATGTGCTGATTCAATACTTAACAGCTTTTTTTTCAAGAGTTGTAAGTGTTTGATAAGCCAATAAGCACGTCAACATTTATGCAAACTTTTGCCAGTTCGTTTGGTGTGATATACGTGGTAGTGTGCAAAACGTTGGTTTTAAACTCTTTAATTGAACGTTGATTGTCGCTGTTAACCTTTCACTACGGCTACTATATGGCTGAAACTTCTGTGTAGTATTAAGTTACTCCTCAGATAAACCACAGGTAGACTGGTCTGGTGATCTGTAAGGCAATAAAATCAACAAAAATGATTTGTTCTTTTCCGAAAACTTGATGGACACATGACGTTTTAGACAAGAATTGCGGATCGTTTTCCAGGAAAAAAAACTTATGCTCTCGTTCTTCCTCGTTAGCATCGCCATAAATGGCTGCAACAACGTAATTTTTTGCAAAGAACGTGCAGTTTTTGGCCTCCCAGGTTGCTACATCTGTCTTTCAATAATTTTTGTGGGGTATCTTAAAGGCTAAAGTGTATAGTTTCAACTTTAAATTAAAAACAAACCAAATGATCAGTCTTATATTACAGAGTGTTTATTTATTTTCAAAGTCAAATCAAAGATAGACAACAAGCGTAAAAACAAATTATATGCAGAAAATATACTTGAAAGAAAATGACTATCATTAGAGGCTGATGGCCTGAGCATCATTTAATAAAGAATATGTGGCAGTATCATACTAAGCGTACAAAAGCACATGAAACGAATGAGCAGGGAGAGGTGACAAAAAGCCACAGGAGCCAATTTGTGCTACATAAAAGATTAAAAAAAAACTCGTCTTTTTGACGAGAAGTGTGCGTAGCTGTGTTGGCCTCAGGCGGCTTAATGTTGCAGTGAAATGTTAGCAGGAGTAAAAGGTCACTATTGGGCCAAGTCACCCCTTGCTGACATATTGCTTTCACGACAGTTTGGAAGTGGTAAAAATAGAATAACATGACAATAAGAAATATCTTTAATTGTTTGCTTACCACACAAACTTCTCAGCTTCAACACTTCCCGAACCTCAGCTTTTCGGAACCCTTAGTAATAATTTGGTAAAGCAAAGAAATAACAGGTTAAAATGGAATCAATTTAAATCTTTTTTTGTCTGGGAGGGTTGCTTGTTTATTACTCTTGGTTGTAAGAACTAACGGTGGGAGGTTCAATCGTACCACAGAAAAAATTGAATCATCTCAAAATGGGAGACTAAATAATTTTTTTAATGATATCGTACTATTTAGCGATACCAACATTAATGATTTCGTAGGAGCGCGGCTAAGTAAAGATCGATGTGGGCTCTAAGTATTATTATTATTATTAATTTTTTTCCAGACCACTTCGTATGAAAACAGTTGCTGCAGAAATTTTGGAAGGGGCTCGTTTGATTGGAAATCGGAAATTCTAGTGCGCTTTTTAAGAGTCAAAAGTGATTAGAGACCCCTTCTACGCCCTTTTTAGCTGCCCAACTTACAAACATATCTGGTCAAAATTTAGAGATAAGTATTTTGTTTAAAATGGTCGAAAATGTTCAATAACTGTGTCTCCGGGGATTAAAAGCCCCCCACAGCCCTTATAAGACCTGTAAGTCATGCAAGTTGCCCATTGTTCACAGATAGGTTTTCTTCTTTGGAAAGGGGGATATATTTGATCGTAGGGCTAAAAACAGGCTAAGGTTATTAAGGTGAAACATTTAGGGAATTTGGGAGGGATGATGAACTAAATCAAAATATACTGTGTGCATGCAGTTTATCAAAAGGGGGTACAAGCAAAGCTATGAATCAGGCCCTTATGACGGCCCCACACTTGACGAGTATCAGGAAAAAAGACTTTTCACTTTTTGGAATATTTTGAGATACAAAGCGTTTCTTAGTGTTCATGCTGCAGGAATAATAAGTAGTTTTTAGTACATTCAGAAAAAAGATATTTTTATTTGATTTAATTTCACTCTTTTTAACGCAAATAAAGGGAAAAAATTGCAAGGAGGGAGGGTAAAAAGTCCTAAATTTTACCAAGAGTACCCACTTAGGGGTCAGCTAGTCTACATAACATGCCATGATTTTCCCAAGCTAGCAAAGGCCCAATTTATATAGACTGGGTTTAGAATTAAATAAGTTCTTGAAAAGAAAAAAAAAATTATTTGCAGCTTTTAACTGAAACCACTCGTTTTCACGTATATTTATCGATTCAGGAAAAACAAAATTATTTAGTACTTTTAGTCCATTCTGAAAACGAGCTTTTCTAATTTTATTTCATTTTTTTTTAATATCATCTCGGTGTAATAATGGAAGATACAAATTATTTTATAGAGCACTTCAGTGGATACCGTCAAAGGATGCAAAGGACACCAATATGATTTGGCAATTGAAGAATATGCTCCTTGAGAGAATATTTTGACTTCTTGATTTTTCTTTAAGTTATTTTTTTATCATATTACTAATATGTTTCGTCAGTATCATCCTCAATCCACGTGAAACCTCTTTATATTCTCCCAAATTGAACTAAAAAGCTATTTGTTTAGTGAATAGGCACAAATTAGAGCTTAATTTTTAGTCACGAGTTCAAATTGTATCATTATGATGAATTCGTTTTAGAAGCTCCAAATAATTATATTAGTCACATAAGTGCTGCAAATTGTTTTTATTATAGATGCATCTGCATCTGCAGATGCAGATGCGGATTACTCTTGCCCCAGATGTAACCTTGGTATTGAGGATGTGGCCCATATTCTCACCGAGTGCCAGCAACTTTCTATATTAAGGGAAATTTATTTTGAGGGTGTTAATTGGGTGTCCCCGGGTATCCTTAAAACGACTGTAAAAAGGACAATCAGGCAGTTATGTAAATATGTAAATGAAGCGTTGACATCAATGAGTGAAACTTGATATTTATGCTATTTTTCTTGTGGAGTGTAATTAAGAATACTGTTCTGTATGGCCTGTTTTTTTTTTGCTTATAGTAAATTATTATTATTATTATTATTATATACGTTTTTGGCATTTAGTGATATCCCTGGATATAACAATAAGACAAGATATGTGATGTCTGTCAGACAAGACTGGTAGGGGATATAAGGCTTATTAGAACATATGGGGTGTCTGCCTTCTCTGTTCTTCATATTCTTCCAGTACTGTGTGTCAAGCACCATCATCTTTTGGGGATTAGATTGGAAGTTCAGCTGTACTACGATCAGTTGAGACATCATTCCCTACAGGTCTATGAATTTGGATTTTCACTTTTCTCTAGCTAGTAGCTATTTATTTTATTTTATTTTTGTTCACTTTTCAGTAGTAAAGATACCCGAAGACAGTAAAGCAAATAAGGATCTGCTTTAGAGTAGCAAACCAGGGCCAGGTTACCGCTTTCCTACCGCTATCCATTGAAAAAAATATATATACTGATTCAATACTTAACAGGATTTGTTGCAAGTATGTAAACGTTTGATATGTCAATTAGCACTTTAACACTTCTGCAAACTTTTTCCAGTTCACTCGGTGTGATATTCGTGGTTGTATGTAAAATGTTGGCTTTCAACTCTTTAATTGAACGTTGATTGTTGGTGTAAACCTTTAACTACGGCTATACGTAAGGCTAAAGCTTCTGTGTAGCATTAAATTACTCCTCAAAACTACAAACAGACCAATCAGGTGATCTGTAAGGCAATAAATCAACAAAAACTGTTCGTTCTTTTCCAAAAATTTAATGGACGTATTGTGTTGAAGAAAAGAAATATGGACTATGTTCCTGAAGAATCAATACTTTCGCTCTTCCTCAGTTTCTATCGCCATGAATGGTTGCAGCCAAAGCCGTGTCCAAGGGAGAAGGGCTAGGGGGTCTGAACCCCCACCCTGAAATGTTTGTCTTACTCGCGAAAAAAGTCACAAAAATGAATATAAAAAAATTTTTGATGCGTTTTTTAAAGTTTTTTTGTATGCCACTTTCCCCCCGAAAAAGTTTGTTTGTAACCTCCCCCCCTCCCCGACAAAAAAACTAGACATGTCCCTGATTGTAGCAACGTAATTTTTGGAAGATAACGTGTAGTTTATGCCTCCCAGCATGCTAAATCTGTCTGTCAATGATTTTTGTGGGGTAGAATTATATGCAGAAAATACATCTGAAAGAAAGTCATCATCTTGCAAGGCTCAAGACCTGAGCATCGCTTAAATGAAGAATATGTGACGGTATCTAATTGACCCTACAAGGGCCAAAGACCCGAGTGAGCAGAGGGAGGGGTGACGAAAAGCCATAGGAACCAACTTTGCTGGCCAAAAGGCTTAAAAAATCTCAACTTTTTGGTTAGGGGACATAGTTGGCAGTTATCAGAGGCAACACTGTAGCGTTGCCTATAGTAAAAGCCATACGGCTCCAATGTTTTAATATTTATTTTTTTCCCCAGAGGCACTTCATATGGAAGGTGTCGTCGTAAAAACTTCAAAGGGGGCTCATTCGATTCGAAAATAGTGAGTTCTAGTGCATTTTTTCAAGGTCAAAAGTTATTGAAAGGCAACTAATAACCCTTCTATGCCACCTAACTCCCCAAACAAACCCAATAAAAATTTTTAGATAACCATTTTCTTCTAAGCAATTGATTTCCAGATATAAATTATATTTTTGAGGTGTACACTTCCCC